>NC_048224.1:140562771-140629026 GCF_002007445.2 Ailuropoda melanoleuca
CCCCACTCCCGCCCCCCTCCTTTCTCCTCCCCTTCCCTTACTACCCTATCCCTGCCCCAATACTGTAGCCACACTGCTACAAACACTGGTGTCTGTGAACAATGGTGGCGGGTGCCAGAGCGCACTGCAGGAACAGAGGCTGCCCACGTCTTGGACCTTGTCATGTGGCTTCCCATCAATTCCACGGGGGATTTTGCCCCTGCATGGGCCTCATTCACCAGCTTGTTCACCACCAGGCCATAGGGGTGCGTGTCCTTGTTAGTGGCCAGCCCCATGCAGAGAGTGGCCCCCTCAGGGGCAGGGAGCCCACCTGCCTCGCTCAGCCTGGCTCTGCCTGGGGTGCAGTTGTTCAGGAGCGGCCTGTGGCCATCCCTGCTCCAGGATGCACCTGCCCCACTCCCCAGCTGTTAATGGGTGTGGATTTCTTCAGAGCATTCTTTCCAAGTCCCCCCTTTCCCCATGCTGCCCCCTTGCTGTGGGGCAGGGCAGCACAGGACGGACATGGTGGCAGCCGGTACTTCCAGCCCAGGGTGTCTCCCCATCCCCCCAAAGCACCGCACCTGTCTCAGGAGGGCAGGCTCCCCAGGGCTCCTGGTTTCTCAGAACCCTTCCAGCTCTCCTGTTTCTCACCTCCTTTCATGGCTAACTTTCTGTAATGGTTGCTAAGAGGATGTGTTTGGTATCCAGGTGTAACATTACGCCCGCCTTCCCACCTGGGCGCCTTCTGGCCTCGTGGGGCGGGAGAACAGTCATGTCCTGTTTTTCCTCTCTGGGAGGGGGCAAGACAGCGATAGAAAGCAGGTCTGTGCCCTTGGGACCCACGGGCCAGTTTGGGCTTGGGACCTTACACGCCCCCCTGTCCCTTACTTCCTGTCGGGGACTTTGGGGATGGCGGTCCGGCTGAAAGCGCATGACATTTCTTGGAAGCGAACACTGCTTGTCTAGGTCTGTGTTTATATCTGCATCTGAGTTTGAATCCTGCCTCTGCCACTGACCAGCTGTGTGACCCTGGGCAAGTTAACCTCTCTGTGCTGTATTCTATAAAACAGCATAACAGTAGTGCCCACCTCTTTGTGAAGACTGAGCTCGAAGACGTTAGGAGGGTCCCCGGAGGACCCTAAGGGCTCAGTAAATGTTGGGTGGTATTGTTATGACTGTTATACTTCAGGCAAATATGAAATGATTTTCACAGAAAGCACCATTTGTGCCCTAATTCAAGGAGAGAGTAAGGTTTGATAGGGAATGAGAAGAGAGAGGGAAAGAGGAAGGGAAGGAGAAAGAGATTTATTATGTGACTAGCTCTCATGGCAGTGGGGCTGGTAAATCTGAAATCTGCAGGACAGGTGTGGGCTGGAGACCCGAGGAAGAGCCGATGCTGCAGGTGGGGTCTGACTTCAGTCTGGAGACAGAATTACGTCTTCCTCAGGGGAAGTCAGTCTTTGTCTCCCAAAGCCTTCAACTGATCGACGAGGCCCACCCACACCAGGGAGCGAGATCTGCTTTGCTCAGAGTCTTTGACTTACATGTTCATCACATCTGCAAAATACCCTCAAAATGACATCCAGCCTGGTGTTTGAGCCAACATCTGGGCACCGAGGCCTGGCCACGTGGACCCGTAAGCAGCAGCCAGCACAGAGGGCAGCAGACTCAGCCCCGAAGCCCGGCTGGAGTGAGCAGCTTGGTCCGGGGATGGCACCAGCCAGAGGCACTTCAGGGGACAGGGTGGAAGGCACGGGGTCGAGGAAGGAAGCTGAGTGTGAGTGGGGCCCCCGCACGAACAGCACAGGAGTCGACGAGAGCAGGGGCAGAGGGTCTCTCAGCCCTCCACTTAGTTTTGGTTTAAAAATGGGCGAGGCTCGCCGGGGTTCTCAGCCCTTGCAGCAGCGTCAGCACCGCCGGGGATCCTGCTGGAAAGGCACGTTCCACCCCCACCCCACATCTACTGGATGGGAAGCACTGTGGGGGGCCCAGCCGTGTGGGGTCAGCAAGCCCCTGGGGCTCCCACCGCATCTCAAGTTTGAGCACCGCCTGGGGACTCTTCTGTGCCCCAAAGGGGTTGAACCAGGCGAGGGAGGAGGCGGAGCTGCCTGGGGGCAGGGGTGTCCCATCCAGGAGAGGGGCTGGGGGGCTGGTTTGGGCGGAAGAAAAGTGGGGGGTGTCG
Organism: Ailuropoda melanoleuca; assembly: GCF_002007445.2. Taxonomy (NCBI): domain Eukaryota; kingdom Metazoa; phylum Chordata; class Mammalia; order Carnivora; family Ursidae; genus Ailuropoda; species Ailuropoda melanoleuca. The sequence goes on from NC_048224.1 coordinate 140,564,933, forward strand.
GGCATACGGACATACGAGTAGGGGTTGTTGCCTTTGGGGCAGCAGGACGTCGGGTGCCGCCCACCGCACTTGGGGAGGGGAGGGCCTGCCCTGCACACATTTTAGGCTCTGCCCTGAAGAGGAGGCAGGGTGCGTGGGTCCGGCACAGCGGCGGCTGCTCCTGAGAGGGCCGCCAGGACTGGGGGAGGGCTCCCTGTCCGCTCCGCGGTGACACCTTTCTGGGCGCCTCCGTTCACCGGGCTCTGCTTGAACATACGGAGCTGCTGGTGGTTTTGATGGAAAACAAAAAAGAGAGAAGTGGTTTTACCCACGCGTGGCACCTGGGGCTCTTCACCTTCATTGCACGGTGCAGCAGTTAGTTTCCAGATCTTTCTTGCCCTCCAGACCCGTGACCTCTCAGAGGGCAGATGCTGCTACACCTTCGTCTGCTGACCCCTGGGCCCCCCCTTGGTGTCCTCATGTGGACAGTTGCTGCAGGGCGACCTCAGCCGCTCCATGCTTGCATTTCCTAAACTGTGTGTGCAAATGGGCACTTCTTCCTGAAATACTCCGTAAGGAAGGGCACGCTACCTGTAATGCCAACCACAGGCCCGGCCCCGGGCCCATAATGCCCGCACACCTGTTCCCTAGTCCTAGGAGGTGGCAGCCGTAGGCCTGAGCACAGAGACTCCCATCTATGGGGCACTGAGGTGTAAAATGTATCCAGTGGCTACGTGCCAACCAAGGGGAAGTCGGAGGGCCCCAGCGAGTGCCCGGCGCGCTTCCCTCCCCGCCTCTGCGTCCTCAGGCCAGTGGCTGGGCCTGGGGGAGCAGGCGGCCCACTTCGGCCACCCGCGGACCCACCGGGGAGCCGCTGTGGACCAAGTGAGCTGCGGCAGCTGGGCGGCATGCGGCCTCTGCACCTGCCCGAGGGCAGCCGGAGGTAAAGTGGGGGGAGCAGTTTCCGGCGCCACCTTGGCGGCCACCTCAGCCTCTGTTCGCGCCCCGCAGCTCCTCCTTCTTCCCCAGGAAGGCGCAGAGACCGGGGGCTGCTAGGGACGGGGGCAGGTTGTGCCTTTGCGCGGGGAGCACACTTGGTACTGTGAGGGCTCCCAGGTGGCCGCGGGGGCGCAAAGCCGGGCTCCAGGTGACCTCGGCCGTGCACACGCACGGTTCCAGGGCGAGCGCGGGGGCGCACACGCACGGTTCCCGGGTGGCCGTGGGGACTCGCGGGGCAGGCGCGCCGCTTCCGCTTCCGCCCAGCAGCCCCCCTGCCGCAGGGCGCGCCCCCTTGGCGGGGCTCGGGAACCAATCCCAGGAAGGGAGGCGCGGCCGTGCCCCCTCCCCACACGCTCGACCCCACCCATCAGGCACCTTCTGCGGCGGAGGGAAGCGAGCTGCGGAGGGTCACTTGTTCGGTCGGAGGATGAGGTTTTGGCTGAGAAATGAAGAGATGGCTCTGGAAGAGATGGTGCAGAGGCTCCATGCGGTTTGCAGGCACACGGGTAGGAGTGGCCTTGAGTCTGTGTTCTTGAGCCTGACATCATGTGCTGAGTCGTAGGGGACGCGTCTCTTTCCTGGATGACAGCCTTCGTGTTGTTCCCCGCAGTGGCAGCAGGGAGCAGATGTGAGGGGCATCGCCGGTCCGCCCGCGCTCGCCCTGCCTAGGTTAGGTAACGTGCTGCCCACCGCAGCGCCCGCGGTGCGCCGAGCCCGGCCGAGACCCCCTTCTGCTGCCTGCACGTCCGGGCGTTTGGAGAACGCATCCGTATTTGCGGGTCGAGGGCTTCTAGAGCCCGGAGCAGGGGTGCGGCTGTCGGCAGCTCATTTTCAGGAGGAAAAACCTGAATTAATCAGGTGCTTCTATTAAATTAAAAACTAAGACAAGCGCTTGGGAATGGTGTAGGTAAGAGGGAGGAGCCTAACCGGACCTCCGTTTTGTGTATTAATTAAAAGATTACTTAAAATGAGCTTTGAGGAGCAATTTGAATGGATTCCTTTAGATCTGAGAGAAGGCTGAGCCGGCTGGGTGTTGCTCTCCGCTTTCCATCGGCCACCTCTGGGTCTCCATGCTGCCCTGGGCGGGAGCAGGGCGTCCGCGCTCACTAGTTTTCCTTGAAATGAAGAGGAAATAGCCGTGTAAAAGTAAGTTGCCGAGTTTTTGCCTGATGCTGCCGTATGCGGTGTTGTGTATCATTACGTCGCGGTCTAGTGCTTTCCTGAGAGATGAGAGTCTGTCGCTTGGCTTAGGGGTGGTACCCTTCCTCCCTCTCTCGTAAGTGGGAGACCCCACTGGGTTTTGAGAGCAAAGCAGGGGTTAAACGTCATTGCGTGTGATGGTCTAACCAAGATTCTTGGACGCATGTCGTGTTTAATGGTGATTTTTGTAATTAAAGCTGCTGGATTTATTGCATATGGGTCAAAAGAAAATAACGCCATCGTGTGCCATCCGGCCTCTTACTCCCAGAAAGAGCTCCCTATTCCTGGAACTCGGTTGCCTTTTGCTTCAGTGTGGGGTCTGCCCTGTGTCATGGGGTGAAGGGCATGGTGGGTCGCAGACCCGCGGAGCACCCCTGCCCGCCCTGCTCTTCACACCCCCTGCTCGGGCTCTGGAGTCAGAGTGACGGAGCAGGAACAGCTCCAAGAGTGATGTCATTGCCTGGGCTTTAGAGATGGAGGTTTCTTCGCGAGCGAGCGAGCTCGGAAAGACGCATGTGCATTTCGAATTGTGAAAAGACTGAGAAGAGCAGGAAGGGCCCTGGCTGCTCACGGAATCGTGCTGCGAGCCGAGCGTTAATGCTGGCCACGGCCTCGCACTGAGCGGCAAGTCCCACACGTGTGTCCTCTGTCACATATGGGCTCCCAACAGCTGCGGTTTTCACCAGGTCGCTGTCAAATCCAGGTCAACAGATGCCCGCTTGAATACCTAGGACTGTTTAGTGGGGGAAGGACGGCACCCCTGCCTGGGTCCCACTAACACCCTCGTCTCCTTCAGCACGAATTCCTTTTCTGTCCGGCTACGTGCGAGGCCCCCAAAGGCAGGCTTTGTGACGTGGAGCAGGTGTGTATCCCGTGCCACTGACGCAGCGCCGTCCACGGACTGTGGGGCACGCACACCTTCCCTTGTGGGGACCGAATCTAGGTCAACGTCAGCCTACTCCCCAGCCCGGGCCAGACCCCTCGCCCATCCTTAGAGGACTCCCAGTCTGTCCCGAACCGCCGTTCCGCAGAGGTCAGAGCGGCGTGGCACCCCCAGGGTCACCGGCACTTAGCGGCAGACGGCAGGACACAGGTCTGGATGCTGGTTTAGTGCCTCGGGGCTGGGGCCCGACCCCCGAGGACCAGGTCAGAGGGGAGGGCTGGCACTCAGTGACCTTTCCAAGGCTTCGTGCCTGTTTTCCTCTGTGGCTCCACCCCAACTGACAGGCATTTCTCTTTGTCCGCTGGCCTGGACACGTGGCTGCCTTGTCTGTCCTTCAGACTGATGTGCTACTCCCGGGTCCGCGCGGATCTGCCCGTTGAGGGGGGAGCTGCCACGTGGTCGTGGACCTGTGTCTGCTGACCTTGAGAATTTACGGCGGGCGTGCTCTTGAATCTGATCTTTGATCACAAGGCCAGGAGCGGTTTGCAAAGCTCCTCTGCTGTGTGAGGGCTCTCTTTCCTGCAGTTTCATTACTTTGGTTTTCTCTTTGGATTCACAGTAATTGGGGAAAAAACAAGAAACACTTGAGGGAGAGATGGATCTGTAGTCGGTTTAAACATGGCTGGGGGCGCCTGGGGGGCTCTGTCGGTGAAGCATCTGCCTTCGTCTCAGGTCGTGATCCCAGGGTCCTGGGATCGAGCCCCGCATCGGGCTCCCTGCTCTGCGGGGAGTCTGCTTCTCCCTCTGCCTCTGCCCCCTCCCCCTGCTTGTGTGCGCTCTTTCACTATCTGTCAGATAAATAAAATCTTTAAAAATAAATAAATAAATAAACAGGAGCCGGCTGCAGAACAGTGGTCGTTCAGCCAGGGCCTCTGAACCTTCTGGAAGGAATCGTCGCAGATTCCTGGTTCAGGAAGTGTGCGTGGCGGAGCCTGAGATGCTGCGGTTTCCGGGTCTCCGGTGATGCTGGTGGTGCTGGTGCGGGAAGCAAACTCGGGAGCGGCTGCGGGGGGAGGATGTTAAAGTGTGCGGCCAGTTCCTGTGCTCACGGGCCTCGAGCAAGATACTAGCTCTTGTCGTGGGTGGATGAGGACATGTCAGACAGACGGCGGGATGAGGGTGGATGGGCAGGTGGGTGGGGGCCAGACCGACAGAGACACGGATGTGGGTGCACACAGACAGTAAACCTACTTGAAAGCTTGCATGGCCCCCAGTTCCTGGCATGTATCGGAGCGTGTGCGATGCGGCCGCCCCAGTCCTGCCCTGGAGGAGCCCTCTGTTTGCTGTCCCCTTCTCCCTGGGTCGTGTCAGTCCGCACTGGGAATGAGCCTCGCCTTGCCTGTCCTCATAGCTGCTACCTGGTGAGCAGGTGGCCATCCTGGCGGGCCTCACACCTGGGCTGTGTCACCAGAATGCTTCTGGAAACCAGAACTGTGTGCTGCCGTCACCAAGAATCCTCCGGGTGGAATGCCGAGGGCTTGGTCCCCGATGCTGTCTGATGGCCATCCGTGTCCCTAGTGACCTTGAGCCAATGTGGATTGTCTGAACAGAGTCAGCCTGTGACACGGCAGAGCGGGACCCCACGTCGCAGAGACAAGCTGTAGCATGCACGTCCTCACCCAGCTTCCCTTTATGCAAAGTTGTGTGGAGCTGGTGTCCGCTTGGCTTAATATGTGAAAATAAGTAGTTAAGCCAGAAATGCCAAATTTAGCCTAAGAATTTTTTGTGTGGTATTTAGTTTTGGCAAGTGCCTTCTGGGCATAATGTGGCTTTTGTGTTTGCACTATGGGGTCTGGGAGCCCTTGGTGTGTGAGGATGGAATGGCAAGGAGGCCAGGGGTGCCGGGGCCGGGAGAGCAGGATGCGAGGGCAGAGGGTTTGGGCCCATACACTCGTCAGCCCCGGCCGCTGTAACGAACCACAGGCGGGAGGCTTTTTTCCCACCTACTGGACCCTGGAGGTCTGGGGCCAAGGCGCTGGCAGGGCTGGTCTCTCCCGAGGCCTCTCCTGAGGTGTGCAGATGGCCATCTGCCCCCTGTGTCCTCACATGGTCGTCCCTCTCTGTGGCTGTGTCTGATCTTATAAGGACCTGGTCACGTGGGAGTAGGGCCACGCTGGTGACCTCATTTTATCTCAGCCTCTAAAGTCGCCGTCTCCCAATAGAGTCATGTTCCGACGTCCTGAGGTTGGGACGTGGACATGTGGAATGGTGGGGGGGCTGTGGGGGGGCAGTTCCGCCCCTAACAGCCAGATTGCATATGAGGTTGGGCCACAGCTCGATCTTCAGCTCGACTCCGGGAAATCAGAGCCTCTGAGACACGTAAGCAGAGCTGTGGTTTCTAAAGGCTGGTCCAGCGGCTTGCTGGGAAGGTGGCGTTGCTGTGTGACCAGGAGGCCACCTCCTGGCCCAGGGGAGGGTGGGTGGCAGGCAGTGTGGACGGGGGGTCCTGGGCATGTTCTGAAGGTGGAGCTGACCGAGCTGGACGCGGGGTGAGAAGGAGGCGCACAGGGTGGCCCGCCTGCCCCCACCTGCGCCATCCCGGCCACTTGCGGCTCTGGGGCCATCTGCCCCCCCCCGGGAAGGTGGTGTGTGGCTGAGACGGGGTTAGCGTGGCAGCGGGCTGGGAGCTGAGGGACCAGAGCCACAAGACGGGGCTCTCGGGATCAGAAGTTTCCCAGGATGACCTCGGAGCACTGTGGCCTGACACCGTGGTGCACCTGTCCGAGGAAATAGTCCTCTCGGGGTGACCCAGCCTGGGTGCGCAGAACTTCCCAGGACGCTGAATCCGGGGCTTTTCCGTGCAGTGGCCGGGGCCTCCCGCCAAACTAACGTCCAGCACGGTCTCTGTCAGCCACGTTCATGCCGCCCGCATGCCTGTGGGCTTCTGTCTCGGTGCTGGAATCTAGTAGGAGCTGCTTACTCGGATCCAGCTGCAAGCGTGCTGCGCCGTTTCAGGAGGACTGCCACTCAGGCAGGTGGAGGGGGTGTGGGGGGGAGAGACGCGACTTAACGTAGTTCAGATCTGTGATGGGGTGGGTGTGACAATGACCTCGGGGACTGCAGGTTACCGTGAATAAGGCGGTCCGCCGGAAGTGCCTGCGTCTCCAGCAGCAGGGACTCAGGGAGCAGAGAGAAACTCGGGGTGAACTCAGTGGTTTATGCTCCTTGGGAATTGTCCGTTGAAGGTGTTGCTGATTCCCCGCGTCTGACGGGGGTTCTCAGGATGCGGTCTCCCACCAGGTGTCACCCAGACACTTGTTGGAAATGCAGATGCTCGGGCCCGCCCCGGCTGGGTGGTCTGATGTCAGCTCAGGTGCGGAGGGCACCACTGTGCAGGGCAGCGGCCAGCGGAAGCAAGGCAGCTCGCTCCTTCAGTGGCCTCCAGAGACGAATCAGATGGAAAACAAGGACCTCTGTGCACCGGTGCCCGTGCCGCCCCGCCTGGAGCTCCTGCTTGCCCGTCTGCTAACTTGGGGCCCTCCCTCAGGCACCAGCCCCAGGGCCGCTCCCAGGAGTCTTGCCCACACCCCTGGGCGTGGCGCTGTCCCCCCTGTGCTGCCTGTCTTGTGGCTGTGTTGCCACATCCCTGGCTCACTGATGCCCTGTCTGACCTCTTGTCCTGGGCCTGGCACTTGTCTCCGTATGTGCTGAAGGAGCAACGGGCAACAGCACGTGTCGGCCTGAATTGAGGGCCTGCGGTAGAAGATGAAACCCCCAAGATCGGAGAATTGTGACTACTTCCCTGATTTTTTGGAAAGAAAATGTGTGCTCGAGAAACTATCATTGGCTACATTGACCTTCGGACGAAACAGAAATGATGGAGGGCATGGAGAGCACAGAGGGACGCAGTCATCTCCAGCCGCCGCGGACACGCTGCATTCATGGCTGACCGTGTCTGCGAACGTCAGAGGAACTTCCTACTCTGCCGTCTGCAAGTTGAGAAGGCCTCTCTTTGTGTCCTGCATGGTCCTCGGTGGACGGAGGGGGAGAGAGCGAGATGGGGTGATGAGACTGTTTGGGTCCTTTTCCAGCGACCGCTTCCTCCTGCCCCCTCCGCCGGGGACAGGACACAGGTCTGCGATCTGTGACTTGCACTCGGCCGTGGGACCTGCTCTGGCAGATCTGGTGCTCAGATGTGCTTGCGGTGAGCGGCCCCTTCCTGCTGCTGCCGATCCCTTGGGAGATGTGCCTGGGGGAGCCGTTTCCCCTCGGCCTGGGTCCAAAATGAGGCAAATGGAGCAGAACCCACCCCCGCCCTCAGCTGTGTGCAGGGGGTACAACGTGTCCGTGACACTGAACTGGGGACGGGTTGTCATGCAGCATTAACGTGGCACCTGCTGTGGTCTAAGCAACCCGCCATCCAGTGGGAAAAGACCCAGCCTCAGGGTGACTCCACTGTCTTCTCGTTTTTAAGATAGATACTGAAATGTTCTCTTTGACTGCTGTTGGAAAGCAGAGGGTCCCCCAGGAGCACGGCCCTGCCCTCCAGCCTTGCAAGCTCCGACCGTTTTGAGGGGATGGAGGTGTTCTCTTGGCCTCCGGGTGAATCAATAAGTTGAAATTACAGGAGGCAGATTTCAACCAAAAGGGAATATTTCTCTTAAGCACTCGAAACACAGCTCCCCGTGGGTGTGGCCCTGGGCACGGAGCGGAGCTGGCGAGTGCCTTGGAGGGGCAAGCTGGGGACCCACGGCAGGCCCAACAGCGCTCAGATCCAGTGGCTTTCAAATCGTTTCCTCTGCTCAAAATATTTTGTAAATGTATCTGAGGTGTCCACGTTCAGTGGACATGGCTCCGAACAGTGAAGTTCAGCTGACGGGTCTTTGGTCGGAGAAGTCAGGCGTCTAGAAGACCCTGACTACACGCTAAGGTGTGAGGGGACCCCGAAGGCAATCCCAAAGGACGGTTCTAGCGTCTGGAAGAGGATGACCTTGGATTCGCAGGAATCAGTCACATTCATGCTCCTGCATCGGTCCCCTAATTATCTTTCGCGTAAGTGAAGCAGACAACGGACGTGAAGCTGGCTTCCCGTCAGCGTGTGTGCCTTGGGAGATACCAGATCCGGGCACTCAACACGCTTCTGGTCGTCGGGCGTCCGTCTGGGCCTGCCTGTGTCCAGCATCTCCAGGTGACTGTCACCGTGCTGCTGCCCTCCCTCCTCCTGGGACCCGTTCCTGGACCTCCCACCTCCGGACCTCACCCGCCCGTTACCAGGCAGCCCCCGTGTGGCACTCCATGATGTGCTGTTCACACGGTTTGCTCACTGCTTCGCGGATCAGCTCTGAACCCCGACTGTGTCAGGGGTTCCCTGAGAATAACGGCCAGTTCCAGATCCTGGGGAGCCCCAGGGTTCTGAGCCTACACAGGCCACTCAGGGTGGACGCAGGTGCTGCTGCCGTGGACGCGGGCCTCCCGCGGGCACAGGTGGGGATTCTCGTGTTTGCAGCCGCTCGTCTGGCAGGTGCTCCTGGCAAGAGAACCTTTGGTGCTGTCATCTGCGCCAGCCGAATAAGAGAATTCCATCCAGCATCAGACTTTCAGGGGCCAGTCAACATACAAAACATGACCCGAGAGACCCTCGTGTGGTTCTAACTAATAACAATCTTAGACGTGGCAGTCACAGGTTTCCAGACGCAGCCACTCGTCAGGTGGGTCCTACTCCTGAAGAACACGTTTTCGGTGGAGGAGAGCAGCTCTCCCGGTCCCGTGGGGCCCCAGGCCTCACAGCTGAACCAGATGAGTGTTCCAAAGCTGCTGCAGAGCGGGAGGCGGCCCTTCGTGAACCTGCCGCGTCTCCCCGCGGCCCGCAGGGCGCCGTCTCGGCTGGAGGCCCCTCCTTTCTGCCCGAAGGCGCTTCTGCACCTGCACTGTCGTCTCTGCACCTGCTTCTCGGTGATCCTTGCAGTTGGACTCACGCCATTAGAATAGCATTTCGAACTCCATCTCTGATCACCTGAGAATGTATCCGACTCGTTCATCTTATGCGACCGATTTTGGAGATAAAAATATTGTCGTCTCTTCCCAAATGTGAACAAGCTTGTGCGGCTGATACACGCACAAAAATTCTGGAATCCGGATTCTAATCAAGTGCTAAAGCGGAAATGCAGTCATGTTCTCATGGCTCTCTTTGGATGAAGTGTGCATGGGCTTCTCTGCCCTGCAGACGCCCCGGCAGCCAGCCTGTGCTCAGGGAGGCGGAGGTCACTGGCGGGAACTGCGGGGCCCGGCTGTCCTCGTCTGCGCCGTGGGTCCGTGAGGACAGGGGCTGTGCAGGGCTGACGTGAAGAGCGGGCGCTCGGGGCTGCCTGCAGGCGGGAAGCTCTCAGCAGGGCTGCTCATGGTCACGTGAGCACCTGCTCGACCAGCGGCCGGCTCACAGCCGTGCATTGGGGGTGTTGCTGCGCACTTTCACTCTATTACTCTGTTAGCGACCCCGTCGTCACACGTGGGGGTTCTCTGGGCGAGGGAGAAGAAAGGGGAGCGTCTGAGCGGGCGGACATGGGCTCTCCAGGGCGGTGCTGGTTTGGGGACACCACCAGGTCTGGGCCTTGGCACCCCGCTCTTTGTGGAGGGGCCTCCCAGGGGCAGCGCCTTCCCTCCCCCAGCGGAAATTTATCCCAGCTTCAATCCCCAAAGGTACATAGACACCGAGAGGGGGTCAACCCTGGTAGGAGGCTTTCTAGAAAATTTATTGTAAATTTGAAAACAGAATAGAGCCGATTGTTCTTTCTGGATTTTAGAGACTAAGTGGCTTTTGTGTAACTATGTTGGACTTTGAGCAAATGTTCTGGCTTTTTGTCATTCAATTTTTAGTCGCGTCCAAGAAGCGAGTCCAGTCCCCGAAGTGTGAAAAACAATTTTTTGTCTTTGCAGAAGGAAGGACTAGTGTTAAACCCATTGGTGACATTTTTAGCAAGATTTTAGGTGAACCAATGGTGAACCGATGCCCCGAGGACAACTTCGCCTTTGTAATGCCACTTAATCTTTAGAGGCAGTTTTTAAAATCGTTAGGAAGGGAGAACATGTCAGTTGATTGTTAAACAGTAACAAAATATAGGAAGCTGTTGAATAGAAGATACTAGGTCTCCGTGGTTTACCAGTTGTATAGTTTTGTGCTCCCACCAATCCTCAAAGGGCTAAAACCTGTCCTGTTTTCTCTTTGAAACCCAGTCCGCCGTGTGGGCGGATCCCTCGTTCATGCGCTCGCCGGCCGCGCCTAGGGAGCATCCGCTCTGTTCTGGCCGCGCCAGGAAGACACGGCACGTCCGCCCTAGCAGAACAAGACCGTGAGGTCCTCCCCGGATCCAGAGCTTCTCTGTGAACAATCTCCAGACACAGACCCCCGCGTAACCTGACCGATGTCAGAACTTCACACGGAAAGTACAGGCCTCCGTCTCACGTGCCGCGCGACATTCCCGGAGCAGGGAAACGTTTATTTAAAATTACCGCAAATACCACTTACCGCCCTGTCCCCTGTTGAGTGTTAGTTGGTTTCTAAATTTGTATAACTTGGCCACAGTCTCTAGATTTTGTCGTGATTGGTCAGCAGTGATGTATCCTTTACTTTAAAAAGTTAAGCGTGTCATTCAAAAAGCTCCTTTTCAAGAGTGAGCAGCTCCGCACGCTGCCCGGTGACGTGGTCCCTCCCGGGCTGCAGCGGCCTCGGCGGGTCAGAGCTGTAGCGTGTTTCACGGGTTATCTTGATTGCCCAGCTCCCAGAGCTTCCTGTCTTTGTCAGTGGAAGGGACACAAAGCCCCCGTTAAACAGGGAACAATTAGTGGTGACCAGCAGCAGGGCTCTGCTGGGAATCGTCGTCCGGTGGGGCTGCCAGCAGCAGCTGGAGCAGTGCCGGCCGGTGGGGCTGGGACCCGGCGCTGAGAGGAGGAGGGCTTGCTGGGTGTGGGTGCCCGCGGACCTCAGTGCTGGCCCGACTGCGGGGAAAGCGTCTGCGGCAGGGAGAAGGAACCGTCTGTGTGCCAGGCCGGGGTGCCAGGCGCCAGGTTGAGGGGAAAACCCGGGAAGGACACAGGCAGTGAGGAGAAGGCAGAGCGGGAAGAGGGAGTGTGCTCAGTGGCCCTGGCTCCCAGGCGCAGCCGGGCTGCCCCTGTGTGGGCTGGCCTGGTGGAAATCCACAGACCCAGGTGGGTGTACGTGGGCTGTTTCCTCTACGCTCTGTCTTAAAAAGAAAAAGAGAGAAGAGCCTGTTGTACCTGAGTCCTGAAGGACTGGCTGCGGCCTCACGCAGCCGTGAGCCAGGCGTCCGCCTCCAAGGGCTGAGTTTCCATGCACCCAGCGTCTCATTTAAGATCTGCACTAGATAGCTCCCTGCTCCCTGGATGTGATTAATTTAAAACTCTTCACTGCCAAAAACCATGCCAGTTATTGATAGGAATTTCTTCACAGTAGCTGGAGGTCATGTTGAGTAAAATAGACTCTTGGGGTTCCCAGAGGGTCAGTCCAGTTTTCAAGTGACCTGCCGATGCCTGCAGCCTCCCCCGGCTGTGCTCAGCACACCTGGGTGGCAGGGGCCTGGGACCGAGAACTTGGGTGCTTTGTGTTTTGGCACCAGGGAGCTTAGGGGGGGAAATGCCCACTGAAGCCTGGGAAGATCCGTGGTTTCAAGATATTTCCCAAACCCTAGGCTGTGAACATACAAGACAGAGAGACCACGAGATTGTGAGCAGGTCTGTGTCTCAGAACTGATTTTTGGAAAAGGTTTTCATTGCCAACATCTTTAAGACATATTTGGAGAAGGAGGAGACCCTGGGTCAGCCGCACCCACGTGCTGAAGGCTGAGCCATGGGCTGTCTTCGTGTGTGCACACGTGCATGTCTGGGCGAGCGGGCTGACGTTGCCGTTCTCATGATCTACGCACACCTTCACGCTTGCGTGGGGAGAGGACAGACACGGGGAGAAATTTGGTGCCAGCCTCAGAACAACCCAAGACGGGCAGCTCATCGCAGTTATGCATTGCTAGTGGGGGCAGCTCCCATGGACACAGAGCAGCCATGTTTCCACACGTCCTTCCTGAGGTGCTGTGGGCTGCACGGAGCCGAGGGCTCGGTCCCTGGTCACAGGAAGAGGGCTTGCGTCCTGGACGCGCCACATCAAACGTGCATCTGTTTCCTCCTGCATGCGCCCCGGGATGGCCTCTGCTAGGAAGCCATCATGAAGGGGCCGAGATGGACAGCAGTGAGGCCGGATCACGGTTTTCCCTTGCTTCTGGGGAAAGGCCCCCTGCTTGGTTCCCTCCTTGCTGCTTCTCATGGGTGCGGCATTGGGGCCGGCTTCGCTGGCTGCGTTCCCGGGAACTTGGAGGCTTGCACAGGGCAGGTAACCGCCCAGACGGGCATGCCGGTGGAGTGGAGGCGAGGGGTGCCAGCACCTGCCTCATGGTCTCGGCACCTTTCCTGCTCAGAGGTGTGAGTCTGCTCCTGACCAAGGGGAGGCGAACGTGGACACCGGGGCTGCTGCCCCCTCCGGGCCGAGCCGGACACAGTCTCCAGTTCCAGCCTGTGAACACTCATGGGAGGAGGGTGGGCGCCAAGGGACCAAAATGAAACAAACACGTTATCTTGCGGCGAACCAGCGATGCCTGCTCTAGCCGCATTGGCCGATAAAGGGGTGCCCGTGGTGCATGGGGCCAAGTGTGGCCTTTCAGACAGACCCGAGCGCTGATCGTCTGTCAGTTTCTATCCTGCAACCTTGAGCGTACAATACTCAGGCCCTCGGAGCCTCTGTCATGTGGCACTGAATGAGCTGCCCGGCAGGGGAGGGGTGAGGATTGGAGGTGTTCCTGCTGCGACCCCCACGCAGCAGGACGCTCTGGGACAGTCCGGGCAGGGCTGGGCACTCGCCACCTCGGACACGGCGTGGGCACCAGGGTCTGGAGCCGTCGGGCCAGGGGCGCGCTGGGCATCGCTGGGAAGTGTCACTCGCCAAGCAAAGCAGTGTTATCATTTCCTTTCTCCCAAGCTGGACACAGGCAGGGGTCACGGATGGAGGAATTTACCAGTTTATTTCAAGAAGGCCTGGGGCTGCTTCCCCTCCCTTCCTCTCGCCTTGTAGTTGTTTGTTTGAACTCGAGACTTCCTAAGCTTGGAAGGTGTTTTTGGCTCGGGCAGTTGGAGCGGGTCCCTGACACTGGGAGCCCCGGCCAGCACAAGCCCCCTTCCGAGGAAGGAAACGCCCAAGCCCTGCAAATAGATCGCTGTGCGGCCTGTGTCCTGCCTGGCAGGGGACAGGCAGGGAGCCGGCAGCAGCCTCTGCGGACGGGCCCTCGCGGGCAGGCGGCTCTGGGCTCCCGGGTGGACTGTCCGAGCCCACAGTCGTTGCAGCTTGAGGCCTGGAGGTGGAGGCTGGGGACTCTGCGAGCTGGTTGGACGCTCTGTTGTTCTTCCTCAGGACTTGGTAAACCCAAGGTCACTGGAGGTCGTGTGCCCAGCTCAGCGTGCAGCGCCGGGGGGGGCGCCCTCCCCCACGCCGCCGGTGCCCGCCTGTTTTCGACTGTCCCCAGTGGAGGCCTGCAGGGCGGTGGGAGCCGTGTGGCTCTGGCTCCGGGGCCACATTCGGCCTTCGCGAGAGCTTGTTGGCCCGTGCACGTCCCTGGAGGAAGACAACAGGATGGCCGCGAGGGGAGCATCTCGGGGGGTTCTCAGGGGCCTCCAGCGTCGGCTCCGGCTGCGGCCCCGGCAGTGCTGGGGGGCCTCGAGGCACCCACAGCCAGGTGAGACGGGATGCGGCGGTGCTGTCTAGGGCGCAGGACCAGGGGCTGGGGGGTCCGTTCAGCGGGTGGGCAGATGTGGGCGGACGTGCAGGAGGGGTCTCACGCATGGTGCCCCCGCTGCCTGGGGGCGTCCTGGGGGGTGGGGGCCTGCCGCAGGGCCTCTGGCATCCTGCCCCAGCGTCTGACCCTGGTGGCCTCCTGGCCTCCCTCCTCGCTGCCGGACATGGGCAGCGGTGCCCTGCCAGGAGCACAGGCTCTGGGGAGTGCGCGCCCCTCTGAAGGACTGGGAATTCTCATGGGGCTCGATGTCGTGTCTTCACGGATTGACCTCCTCCGGAGCCGGGTGTCCTAACAGCTCGAACTGGAGGCAAGAGCCTGACCCTGATTTCTGTCCTTTCTCCCGGGAGGACCCCTCCCTCCTTCAGGGGCCTGGACACGGGAGGTTTGCTGTTGACCTTGGGGCAGCAGCAGGCTCTGTGACCTCGGCATCCCTTCACACAGATGCCCTTGATGTCTGTAAGGTGAGAGACATCAGAAGTAACAGCATCGCCCAGCATCTCCCCCCATTAGGCAGGTGGAGCGTGGCGCTGGCCACGTAGCCTCCCCAGAGGGTGGGCGAAGCGAGTGCGTAAGCTGCAGGGCTGAGCGTGTGGCCTGGTGGGGCTGACGGCCCCTGGCGGGGGTGGACTCAGCCGTGGGCAGAAGGCCTCCCTCTGTTCCCCTCTGGGGCGAGGACGGAGCCTACGGCCTGAAAGCCTGACTGCTTCTGGGTCTTGGCGGTTGTCCCGCACTCACCTGCATCCGTGCACATGTTCAGGGTTAAGTAACGGCCTCGACCCTCTCGTGGATTCCGCCAGCTCTGTAGAGTGAGTGGGGCCATCACGATGGGCCATATGGACCCCTGCCCCACACTCGCTGGGGGTGTGGATGCTGTGTCTGTGCCCCTCCCGGCTTCCCCCCCACCCCTAGCCCACTGTCTGGAGGTCAGCGGACACACGTGGGGGCTCCCCAACTCATCTGACCAGACCCCCGGTGGCCTTGGGGGATCTGTGCTCTGTCTCCGGGAGGGTGGCCCAGAGGACCCCCGACTCTGGAGGACGGGATTATCGTCCTGACACCCGGAGACCGCGTGGGGGAGGGTGACTTCGGGCCTGAGCCTGTCCCACACGTCAGTCATGTGGCCTGGACAGTGGATTTAGTGTCCCAGTGGTGTCCTCTCAGAGGGACGAGGGGCTGCTGACCTGACATGCTTCTCCTTTACTCCTTAGTGCTCATTCGAAGCCTTTGAGGCTGCATGTGCTGGTATTTAAGACCAATGTGGGCGACAGGCAGCTAAGTGCTAAGTGCCTTGTAAGGCCCTGGGTCAGCGAGGCTCCATGCAGCCCTCTCAGCCTCCCTCACTGTCCTGCCCCCTGGCCTCCCTCACCGTCCTGCCCCCCGGCCTCCCTCCTCTCTTGCCCCCTGGCCTCCTACACCGTCCTGCCCTCTGGCCTTCCTCACTGTCCAGCCTGGCCTCCCTGGCATCTCCAGCCTGGCATCTCCTGGCTAAGTCTCCTTGAGCTGCAGGTGTGGCCACCACACCCCTGGGTCCCTGCTGGGTAACTTCTTGCTCTCAGAGAAGCAGTCTTGCCTTGGCTTTCCTTCCTGTCCACAAGTTTGTCCCAGTTCCTTCTTCAAAACCCATCTGTGTGCGAGTGTCTGGGTTGGCTGGCCTCTGCGTCCCTGTGGACAGACCTCACCAGGCAGCCCAGTGACATTCCGTGGTTCGAGCCCTGAAAGAAGCATCATTAGGCTGGGAGATTGATCACCGGCCAGGCTTCAGATACAGTGGAGGATGTGGGGACAGTGCGTCATTGTGAGATCACAGTTTTTGCTGATCCCCAGAAACAGATGTGCCGTTGATCGAGTGGCGGTTGGGGTGGCCTCTGGGATGTCACCTCCATGCTGCCCCACGGGGAGCTGCCACACTGCAGACATGGAACGCTACCTACAGTGGCACCTGAGCACTTGGGGAGGGGCGTCCGGTCTGCGCTCTGCCCTGGGACACTTCTGGCTGAGTGTCAACAAGCAGAGAACACAGATTGTTTTACTTAGAAGTGAAAAATTCTCTCTATGGAAACATGCTTCAGGTTGGCATGGAGAATTTAAACAGAGCCAGAATTATTTAAAAGCAGGAAATAAATACATTTGATGCACCTGGGTGAATCGATCACAGCAAGTGATCACAAAATTTCCCTTTGAGCTTCCTGGTAGCTGATGCGAAAAGGGGGAAAATGTTTGACCACAAGGTCATATGCAAAAACAAAAAATTCTTCTGGAAGGAATTCTAGAAGAAACCAGTAGCTCAGCCGCTCACACTGGAAACACTGGAGCACTCAGTGGTGACGTCTTCGCCATGTTTCCTCTCTTTTAGAAAATCAGTGCACCTTAAAGGTTGTAAAACGTAACAGTAAATTGCAATGAGGCCCTTTCTGAAGTAGGCCAGACAGCTGTGTGTCCCTCCCTGCTGTTCCCGGAGGGCTGAGTGCTGGAGTCGGGGCTGTGACTTAGACCGTCTCTCTCAGTGAGACGGGCCGCCGGCCACACCTCATAGGACCATGTGACCAGCGGCCAGGTCACAGGTGAGCATGGGAGGCGAGGCCACAGCCGCAGGCGAGGGCGCTCTCGGGGACCGTGAGTGTGGGGCTAAGCGCGGTGACACTTGGCCACTGGATCCATTGGGTCTCGCCCATAGCGGCTCTCAGAAAAGCCGGATTTGCAAACCTGGCTTTCCGCTTCTCGGGAACTTCAGGAAGCAGAGCGTGGTTTTGTCTCAGACTTTCCAGAACACTCAGGCGAGGTCTGCTAAGACCTGCAGGAGCGAGGAGAGTGTCCTGCTTTATCTGAAGTGTGTTTATTCAAGGAGATCTTGTGCTGAGAGTCTTGCTTACGGGCTCACACGAGTTGGTAAGGAGAGGTTCCGTGCTCTAGAGAAATCTGCTGATTATCGCTGTTTTCATCATTTTAAATATGGGGCAACTTGGTTGAAGTCACTGCTTTTGACTACCTGCCCCCGGCCTGCTTGGGGAGGGCTTGGCTTAGGCCTGGGGATGGGTCTGGGGCTGAGGCGTCTGGGTCTTTGTGGGGTCTTGGTCCCAGGCACCCACTGTCTAGGGCTTGGACTGCAGTTTAGCAGGGAGCCTGACTGGGTACCTGCTGCCCAGGGTGCTGGACTTGGTCCACTGGCTGGGCCTCTGAGCAGGGACTGGGGGCACACTGCCCCCGTTCCTCTGGAGGCCAGACCCTGTGGTGGGCGGGGCAGGGCAGGCAGTGATGGTGGCACTTGGGGAGGGGCGGCTCAAGCCTTGACTGGACTCCGAGAGAGAGCGTGTCCAGGTGGGGCTCACACTTTGCATCGCAGATGCGTTAGAGACCCACAGACTGAGCAAGTTGGACGGTTTGGGAGGGGCCTTGGGACAGGTGCCTGTGTTTCTGCTCTGCTTACCTTCCTGGGCAAATACGGCCTCCACCTCTGTTTGTTCCCAAACATAGTCACTTGTGTCCGGAGCTTCAGACCTTATCAGATGGAAGCAGGTGGGGACGAGGGGTTACCTTGGACATGTCGGATTCGAGGCTTCCAGCAGGCACGCATCTCTCTGCAGGCGGCGTGGACCTGACCGTCCTGTTGCCGTCACAGCAGCGGGGGGAGTCGCGCCATCAGACGTGTCCCTTCCCCCTGAACCAAGGCTGAGGTGGGTCCGGACGTTCCTTTCTGCTCCGGCGCCCAGAGCTGGCCAGCCGGCCGTGGCTCGTGTACACACGTGGGGTGGGGTCAGCAGATGTCGGCGGCAGGAGGGTAATCACCTTCCAGGGCTTTGTCTCCGCTCTGGGTGAAACGGAAGTAAAAAGTCAGCTGGTCCCTCACACAGATTTAGGGAGCAAAGTTCAGTGGGAGAGGCTCGTGGGCAAGCACAGAGGGCGGCAGGACCGGGCGCAGGAGAGAGCGTCTCCCTGGTGCTGCCGGGCCATGGGGGACAGATGCGCGGCCCGAATCTCCGTGGCGGAGATGAAAAGCTACTATGTCTATTCCGAGTGGTGCTCCTGGCTGCTGTCTGTCGCTGAGGGTGAGTCCCCGGGTCCCGGAACCCGCCGTCCTGTGGGTGGGTCACAGGGCTCCCGCGGCGCCGGCCGTGCCTCCTGCAGAGTGTTCTTACACATCTGCCCTGCAGAAGGGAGGACGTCCTCGTGAGTCACCGGTGATCAGTAGCCCTCGGAGCGGGGAGCAGCCCAGGGAATGGGTGGGGGGGGTAGATGAGCCTTCATCCGAAGTCATCATTCGGTGACTCTGAGTCCCGCCATTGGCTGCCTAAAGCCAGGGACGTCCCTGTGGCTAGCGAGGGTCCGCTCCCTGGCTGGCCCGAACCGGACAGCAGGGAGCTCGGCCAGCACCAAGCCCATCGGAGCTGAGCCGACCTCGTTCGCGCTCCACGTGCAAAGGTCCACACGTAACGTGCAGACAGAACAGAAGCCGCCGGCTACTTGGTATCGATGATCCCCTGACAGAGGGACATGCGGGTGCCTGAGCAGGCGGTCGGTGGCACTGTAGGTCAAGTGCGGTTTGGTGACACAAAGGTGCTTCTGTGGTCAGCTTTCTGGGGAGCCACAGAGCCCAGCGAATCCCCTGGAGCCCCCGGCCATGCACGGGGGCTGAGCAGGTCTCCCGTCCGCGGACGGACTCCTCCGTTCACCCCCGAGGTTCACAAACCCTGCCGTGGTGTGGTGAGGGACGCTGTGTCTTTCCTGGCCGACTGCCGTCCCGTCTGTGGCAAGAGACGTCTTAGGTCTCTGTGACCAGGCTGGGGGGTCACAGCCCCATGAGGACAGGCCCTTCATTGGACCCGTTCATCTCGTTGCAGATGGAGAGCTTTGCGAGGGTTAAAGTTGTGCCTCGGTGTCTCATCTGAACCCACAGACGTGGAGGGCCGGGTTGTAGTTGTCAGAAACATTGCTCGTCTGGGGGGCCGTCAGGAGTGTGGGCGCTGGCGGGCAACGTGAGCAGGCCCTTGGGTTTGCCTCGGGGCCCACGGTTGGCCCCATTGCTGTTGTTTCTGTGACATGTGATGATGGTGGCAGGCACTAAGCTGGGGGGCACAGGAAGGTGATGGACCTGGCAGGGTTCCCCCGAGGACCCCCACGAGGGCCAGCATGGCTCAACTCAGAGAGGGGCTTGGCCTCCGAGCGGAGTGGGGGCAGAAGCCTGGACTCCAGGGGTCCATTTGTGCAATAATCACGCACTTCTCCCTGCAGGGAAACTGAAGTTCAGTCAGGGTGGTCATGTCCGTGGAGGTTAAGGGCCGAAGTCAGTGAGTGGGCCAAGCCCAGAGTGGACAAGACAGCCTTCAGCACAGGGGACAGAGGTGTTCCTTGCTTCCCACCCGGTGTCCAGAGCAGCCCTGCACGGCCCCGGCCACATCCCCCAGGGACGGAGAGCCCCCGCGAATGGGAGCCACCCGCTCGTGGCCAGGGTCTCCATTTGTGCTGTGCCAAGAAATAAGCCACAGGACCGTATGGGCCTTCCGTGCAAGTCGGCTTAGGACCTGCGGATGTGGCGCTTGTAGCCCCAGACTGCCCTGCGGGGCAGGATCGCCCCCGGAGCTGCCTGGCCTGTGGTGTGATGGGCAGGTGCCCAGGGTCCAGACATCGTGGGCCTGGCACTCTTCCCCAGACGAGGGCGATGGCATGGGGCTGTCCCTGGAGGGGCGCTGGTGGCCAGGGCGGGGCAGCGTTCTGGGTGCTCCGGGTCCAGGTGGGCAGGAGTCTTCTGGGGGCAGCGCGTCCCCGCCGCTCCTGCCTCACTTTCCGGAGGCTCCTCTTTCCAAATAGTTGGTGCCCCTTCTGTGCTGCGAGGTGGATGCTGCAGCCCCCCAGGGCCTCCCAGCTTACCTGCAGCAGAATTTGGGTTTATTCTCAGTCCTTTTCCCCTTTCCTTTTCCCCCCGGTGTCCACATTCTGCTCCTGCCACCTCCATGCTGCGGCCCCTGAGACTGAGAGCGGCGGCCTCGTGGCTGGGAGGCCACGCAGGTGCCTTTCTTCCCACGCGGCTCAGAGCTCTCGCCTGGAAATGGGAGTGAAGTCAGGGTGGCGGGACAGGGGTTGCCCTTCTGGAGCCCCGGGACCAGGCGGCCCCGCATGCTGACCTGGGAGCAGGGCCCGGGATGTGGCCCAGGGTGGCTGCGCAGCATGTGGGAGCCCACGCTTGACCAGAGAGCCACCCAAAGGTGCTGTCAGGTGGGAGTGCTGTGAGAGCCGGACCTTTCCAGGGATGCAGGTGCTCTGAGGACAGAGACGCGTGAGTGTGTTGGAAAGCCTGGCGTCCGTCAAGCTGGGACAAGATTCCCCAGTGAGGGGCGCCTGGGTGGCACAGCTGTTAAGCGCCTGCCTTCGGCTCAGGGCGTGATCCCGGCATTATGGTATCGAGTCCCACATCGGGCTCCTCTGCTGGGAGCCTGCTTCTTCCTCCCCCACTCCCCCTGCTTGTGTTCCCTCTCTCGCTGGCTGTCTCTCTGTCAAAATAAAAAAAAAAAAAAGATTCCCCAGTGAGCCTTGTCACCATCGTCATGACGCTGCGGGGGGGGGTCGTGCGTGCCCCAACATCCGTGGAGCCACAGTCATGGAGGCACTGGGGCTCTGGGTGTGGCTGCTTCTGCCGGGACACAGGGCACTTTAAGCCCTGCTGCATCCACGTTTTCCCTGATATGGTGGGCAGAGAGGTCAAGTTAGCGCCTCCAGCAGGCATGCGTGAGCCCTTCCTGCGCGGCTGTGTGTGCCCATGGGCATGGTGGCACGCGGACGGACCGCCAGCCCCAGGGACCCCGTGGAGGACTTTCTGCATCGAGTAGGAGATCAAGCTCAGTGTCTGGGGCCTTTCGTGCGAGATGCAAGGACTGAGTTCGGTGACATTTTCTTGTGGCACAGCGGTCAGTCCCGTGGTTGGGATCCACAGTCAGCCTCGTCCCTCCTGGCAACAGCGTGAGTGACGGAGCTCCTCTCTGTCACCGTCCTGTGCTGAAAGACCCAGAGGGTTTAGGAACCACGTCGGCAACGCAAGTGTAAATCTCGTCGTGGAATCATCGCCCTAAATCCTGCGGCATCTGTAGGCGGGAGGCAGGGAGACGGCTTTTCCACATCTCTAGAGAAGGCAGGTTTTTCAGACACAGAGTGTAAAGAACGTGCTGAGAAGAACCAGCAGACGCCCGTCCTGCACGTGGCTCCGGGCTGGTCGCGGTAGAAGGCTTCGATGCAGCCCGTTTGCCGTTCGAAATGCCCGTGAGGGATTTACTCGTGTGAAGAAACCTTTAGTTTCCAAGATTGCTTGAAAGAGGTGCTTGGAGTACTCTCCGGGACTTCTCTGTAGGAGCGAGTTTTCAGAAAAACCAACGAGTTTTTGTATTAAGCTAAGAACAAACGAATTCGTAAGACATTCCGGGGCCTGAGAAGGGCTGCTCTGCACCTCTCGGCAGCAGACACAGAGTGTCTGCTGTGGGCCGGACCCAGGCTTGGTGCTGCAGGGAAAGGGGCCATCATCAGCCTGCGTGGTCTCTGCAGACTGGGGGGCATAATCCAGAGCTCTGAGAACCTGCCCGGGCTACTGAGAAGTTCGTGGATGAGATTCCTAAACTGAAACGGGACTCCTGGAAACCTGCTCCTTGCCCTGGGAGAAGCGGCCCCTGGCAGCCACGTGACAGTCCACGAGGTCTGCACCCAGGCCCATGGCACCTGCTGGCTGCTCACACCTGGCGGCCACTGGGACGGGAGCGGAGGCATGCCTGCTCCAGGAGGCATGGTCTGAGCTAAACCCGACAGCGGGCCAGGCGTCGGCACAGGACTCGGTGAGTGCCCGAGGGAAAGCTGGCCAGCGGCCGTCCTCTTTGGCCCCTTGTGCTCCACGTGGGGCTGACCTAATTCCCCGGTCTTGGGGCGTTTTCCTGAATGGCATGGACACCTTTCAAGCCCATTTTCCAGGTGCATTTTCCATTCTGTGCAGGAAGAAAGGGAGGTGTTTTTTTTTAGCGCAACTTCATTAATATGTTGGAAATGTGACCAGAAGTTGTTAAACTTTCCAGAAATCTATCAGACAGTTGTGTACGGACGGGATGAAAAAGGCGTCGTAAACGGACAGCTTAAAATGCAGTTGACATTTGCCTTTCAGCTGCACGGGAGCCGCGGGGGGCCGCAGGAGCGGGGGGCAGCAGGTGGCCGTTGAGGGCGCCTGCTGAGGTGCCCGCCCAAGGGGTCCAGCTTGTCTTGGTCCCAGCCACGAGCCCCCTTGGCAGTGCTTGGTCAACATTTGGGGTTTCAGGCCATGAGCACAATTTGTTGGGTTTTATTTTGTACACTCTTCGGTAATCTTGTCATATTTAAAACAAGGAAAGTATTGCTTTTATTACTAGAAACCCGTGTGCCCTTGACAATAAGCCGAGCTGTTGCCGCAAGGCCTGTCCGTCCCTCTGATAATGTCCAGTCGTCACTTCTTGAGGGCAGATTTTGGGGAATGTGCAGGACCTGTGGCAGGATCCAGCCGAACGGGGTGTAAAACAGCTTCTCAGCCGGGTCTTCTTCATGGAACTGACACAGAATGTTCTGGTGTGCATTTCTGGGGGGCATATGGCACTTTACTTAATTCAGCCCCCCCTCTGCCACTCTGTTAATCAGTCCCTTTTTATCGTATCGACACAACATCAAAAACACCAAAAAGCTCGTTTATGCTCTGGTGTTAAGAGCACGACTTTGACGTTGTCTTTGAGCTCTGAGCAAGATAGAAGGAGATGTTGCGTCCCCAGCTGGTGCGTGTCTCCCGTCTGCGGGTCTGCCGAGCGCTTAGGACGGCGCAGATTCTAAAACGCTCACCATCCGGCCTTGCTTCATCGGCACCAGCACACGCCGGGCGTCATGCTCGAGCTCAGGATATCGGGTAAAGGAGCACGCGTGTTATATGAGCACGGGAGCCGCGAGGTGCGGATGGGGTTCCGGGCTGCCCTGGCAGTGGCCAGAGAGGCAGGTGGGGATTCGGTCCAGGACCTCGACTTCTCACTGGAGACACGGGGGCTTCAGGCAGAGATGTGCGTGTGGAAGCGGGTGGCATACGGAGAGACTGGGGCAGGAGCTGGGGACAGTGTGGGCCACGGGCCACGGGGCTCTGAGCCACAGCGGTAGCCACGGAGGGGTGGGTGCCGCGGGAGAGACTGCTGGGAGGAGGGACGGAGTGTGGGTGTCTTTGGGGGACTGGGGGGGTGGTGCTGTTGAAGGAAAGGGACATCAGAGCTGGAGGTTGGGTGAGGGAGCCCTATTTTAGGACCGGAAGCATCCGTGAGAGCTGGAACGTAGGTCTGAAGGTGGCGGGTCAGCCTCACTGGTGACATCACAAATACCAGGAACGGAGGGCGGGTAAGGCAGCGGGGAACACGGGAGCCGCAGCCTGTGGACAAGTCTCACCCAACGTAAAACGGAACCGCCACATAAACCGCCTCACTTACAGAGGAAAAGCAGGTGTGGCTTGGCCGGGTCCTGAAGCCCGGCGTTGTCACCGGGGAAACTAGCCCCACGGATCGGTCTGCCTTGCTTCCCACGACTGCGCGGCTCTACCATGATCTCAAAGTAGACGCTTCATTCAAAAGCCATGAGAGCCCCTTGGGAAGATGCCGCGCCGAGGCCGGCTTCCGCCTGTCCAGCCTGCCGCGGGAACCGCCGCCGGCCCCTCCCTGGCCGCCTCGCCACCCGACTGCAGCTGTTCCGTGCCTCACGCGGGCCAGGGGACCGCCGGCGATTTCTGGGGTAAAACAAGGACCGCCTGGTGGTTCACCACCCAGAGAAGCTTCTGCTGGCGGTTCTGGTTGTGACGGCTTCTCAGGCTCCCTCTGTCCTGCCTGGGGTCACAGTCCCTTCACGGCCACGCGTGGCCGGCCCGTGGAAGCTGTGTGCGCAGCGGCCCTCCTGCGGGTCTGCAGGGCGTCCACACTCGGGCTGGCGCGCTGGCGGGGACATGCCTGCTGGGGGACGTCCCACCGGAGCTGGGTGGTGGCGAGGTCCCAGGGAGCCCCCGGGGGAGTCTGGTGTGGTCCCGGGGCCGCAGCCGGGGGCAGCTCAGCTTCCCAGGAATGACGAGCCGGCCTGGTGAAAGCAGCCACAGCACGGCGACAAGGAAGTCTGGGGTCACGATTAGGGTGGTCTTTAAGGGGCTGAATCGGGTCTATGAAGATAGAGTTCATGGTTGGTCAGCGGAGCACAACACGCAGAGAAAACAGAACTATGAACTGGGGGCTGGGGAGGTGAGGACAAAACAGGAGTCCTGACACAGACGAGAACGGACGGCAGGATTCCAGAGCCTGGAGGGGACGCTCGGAGGTGTGGAAGGCTCTGCAGCCCCTGGCAGCCAGGCCCCCAGGGACGCACCTCTGAGCGCTGCCCACCACCTCCCCTTCCCTGCAGGGCAGAAGCTCATGGGTGCACCTGGACACCGCAGGTCTGACGTGAAGGTTTGTGCCTCAGCAGGAGTGTGGACGGCACTGGGGGACGCGCCTGAGGCTGGAGCCTCCTTACTGTGGTTCAGGCCTTCCGTTCGCCCTGGGGAGCCGCTCGCCTTGTCCCACTGCTTGGGGACCTGGGTGAGGCCCTGTCCCAAGGCCAGACCCCTGCCTGAGGGTCATCTCAGGACGAAGGCAGGCCTGAGAACGACATTGTGGGTTCTCTGGGGTACTCTGAAGGCCTCCTCACCCCACAGACAGCCTGCGCTGTCTAGACCAGCTGGCACGGCCTCAGTGTGCCTGGGTGGTGTCTGGAGGCTGCTGGCTGGGTTCCCATGCCCAGTGGGCCCCCACCTCGCTGTGCACTGAGGCAAAGGGGCTCAGTCATCCCATCCATAAGATAGGCACGATGGCACATTTCTTGGAGAGCCGTGGGGGCCGCTGCAGTTTGCCCGAGGTCAGTGTCAGGGACGCCCCGCCCTCCTCACCGTCTCCTCCTCATGCCGCACTGCGTCCTCTGATGCAGGAGGTCCCGTCCGTCGTTAGTCTGCACCCCGCCCCCTGCCACCAGGGCTCCGAGACGTCTACAGGAGCCTCTGACAACGGGGAGGTAAAGGGTGGGGTTCCCACAGAGCAGCCGGCACCGGCTCGCGACCCTCGGCCTCAGTCCACGCCGGTATACGGCACTGCTTGCTTAGTGAGTGCTGGGAGCAGTGGGGAGGGAACCACTGGCTCGGGCCACCGGCACCTCGGTCCCTGTCACTGTCCGTGGCAGAGCCCAGTCACCTGTGTGGTCTAAGACTCTGCCCACAAAGACCTGACTCTTTCCCTCAAGGTCACCGCAAGGCTGCGGCGAACTGCCAGCCGCTCCCCCAGGCTGGGAGGCCATCCCTGCACTCATGACCCCAGGAGGGAGAGCTGGAGGTGTCAGGGGAGGGATCTGCCCCTAGCTGCCCGTCTGTGCCCCGGGGGACTGCAGGGAAGGAGGGTGGGTCCCAGGGAGGCCAAAGCCCCAACTGTGTGCACTGCCTGCCCACCCTGGGGTCACGTGGGACAGTGGGTCACGGCCAAGGACACTCCCAGTGCTGCCGTTGGAACTGCCTTGTGTGTCCAGCTGAGCCGTGAGCCCGTGGGACCCCGCAGGAGCCCACGGAGCCCTTGGGACACCATTGTCCTGCCCTTCCCATGAGACGAACTCATTTTGGGAACAGCTTTGAGTGCATGGTGTCCCTCCTGAGGGGTCCCCCTGAGGCCACATCCATCCTTCCATCTGCTCTCCGTGGCCGTGGACCTCTTCCTCAGATGCACATCTGAGGGCCTGTGGGCACAGGCCCCTTGGCGCCTGCTCCGAGGCTCCGATGTGCGCCAACACCCAGCTGCAGCCACCCGCTGTTTCCTGGTTGTTGCGGGCAAGGCCCTGCCTGCCTGTCACCGGCTCCTCCCTCTCCCGCCACCCCCACGAAACTCCCGCTCAGACCTCCAGACACGCCCGACACCAGCTCTGGCTTCCGTGTGCCACTGGAGCCACCCCGTCCCGAACCTCTCCAATGAGGAGACTGACATGCAGCTTGGTGTTTGGGTTCGGAGTCCAGAATTCTCATAGGGAGCCCCGGTGGGTCCTGAGACCCAGGCCACCGTGGTCCAGCCCTGAAAAGCATGGGTCACCTCTCTGCGCCTTGCTCAGTCCGCACACAAAATGCTGCTTGGGCCCTCCTGATGGTGGGGGGCCACTGCTGCCGTTCCCGGCCGGGAATAGCCCTGAGCTGCCGTCTGAGTCCTGGACACCTGCCGCCCGCTCCCCAGGGCGAGGCCCACTTGCTCCTGGACCCACGGGCGTCCCCCAAAGGGAGGGAATCAGCCTCACCCTGCCGGCGTCCACGCCTACGGTGGCATTTTAATTAACCGACGGCTCCAGCTGTGTTTGCTCTCTGCCATATGTGCCCAACCCCAGCGCCCACCCGGATTCGTTAGGGGTGTGACGTGAAGTTGTTGATCCAGGAGGAGAACGCGGCTCCTGCCAGGTCACGCCAGGTCGCAGCTTATGCCCTCTGGAGGGGAGCGATGGGTCCCAGGCCCTGCCTGGAGGAAGAAGCAGCTCATCGTGGGGTGACAGTCCCTGCAGCGTATGTGTTTTTCCAATCAGGCACACAGAGCCTTTCTGTTTAGTTCGTGGAGACCGGGCAGGGGGTCCCTGGGGGCCACGTGTCTGCTCAGTGGGCGGGGGGGGGGCAGCCAGGTCACCAGGTTCTCACTGGCCTCCTCCCCCGGGCCTTGACGAACGTACAGAGAAAGTACGAAGCTGACGTGGAAGAAGAAGGGGAGCTGAGAGCGGGTCAGGGTGGTGGGGTCGGGGTGCCCGGTGTCTGACGAGGAAGCGGGTCAGGGTGGTGGGGTCGGGGTGCCCGGTGTCTGACGAGGAGGCTGGGTCAGGGTGGTGGGGTCGGGGTGCCCGGAGTCTGACGAGGAAGCGGGTCAGGGTGGTGGGGTCGGGGTGCCCGGAGTCTGACGAGGAAGCTGNGGGTGGTGGGGTCGGGGTGCCCGGTGTCTGACGAGGAGGCCGGGTCAGGGTGGTGGGGTCGGGGTGCCCGGAGTCTGACGAGGAAGCGGGTCAGGGTGGTGGGGTCGGGGTGCCCGGAGTCTGACGAGGAGGCTGGGTCAGGGTGGTGGGGTCGGGGTGCCCGGTGTCTGACGAGGAAGCGGGTCAGGGTGGTGGGGTCGGGGTGCCCGGTGTCTGACGAGGAAGCGGGTCAGGGTGGTGGGGTCGGGGTGCCCGGTGTCTGACGAGGAAGCGGGTCAGGGTGGTGGGGTCGGGGTGCCCGGTGTCTGACGAGGAAGCGGGTCAGGGTGGTGGGGTCGGGGTGCCCGGTGTCTGACGAGGAAGCGGGTCAGGGTGGTGGGGTCGGGGTGCCCGGTGTCTGACGAGGAAGCGGGTCAGGGTGGTGGGGTCGGGGTGCCCGGTGTCTGACGAGGAAGCGGGTCAGGGTGGTGGGGTCGGGGTGCCCGGTGTCTGACGAGGAAGCGGGTCAGGGTGGTGGGGTCGGGGTGCCCGGTGTCTGACGAGGAAGCGGGTCAGGGTGGTGGGGTCGGGGTGCCCGGTGTCTGACGAGGAAGCGGGTCAGGGTGGTGGGGTCGGGGTGCCCGGTGTCTGACGAGGAAGCGGGTCAGGGTGGTGGGGTCGGGGTGCCCGGTGTCTGACGAGGAAGCGGGTCAGGGTGGTGGGGTCGGGGTGCCCGGTGTCTGACGAGGAAGCGGGTCAGGGTGGTGGGGTCGGGGTGCCCGGTGTCTGACGAGGAAGCGGGTCAGGGTGGTGGGGTCGGGGTGCCCGGTGTCTGACGAGGAAGCGGGTCAGGGTGGTGGGGTCGGGGTGCCCGGTGTCTGACGAGGAAGCGGGTCAGGGTGGTGGGGTCGGGGTGCCCGGTGTCTGACGAGGAAGCGGGTCAGGGTGGTGGGGTCGGGGTGCCCGGTGTCTGACGAGGAAGCGGGTCAGGGTGGTGGGGTCGGGGTGCCCGGTGTCTGACGAGGAAGCGGGTCAGGGTGGTGGGGTCGGGGTGCCCGGTGTCTGACGAGGAAGCGGGTCAGGGTGGTGGGGTCGGGGTGCCCGGTGTCTGACGAGGAGGCTGGGTCAGGGTGGTGGGGTCGGGGTGCCCGGTGTCTGACGAGGAGGCTGGGTCTGTGCTGACAGGGCTCCCCAAGCTGCTGGGCTGATGGGCCGGTTTGGAATCAGATGGGAAGGAAGCCTGAGGGGAAGAGGGAGGAACGCCCTGACCCGGGGCGGCACCATCTCAGGAGAAGCAGCTGCGGCAGAAGGATCCGGAGGAGGGCTGGGGTGCAGGGGAGGGGTGGGAGGGTGGGAGGGAGGCTGCAGGAGGAGCACAGGGTCCCAAGGACCCAGCAGCCACCGTGTCCAGCTTCACCTGCTGCCCGCAGAGCAGACACCTGCCTGCCCGGATTGTGGTGATGAGACAAGGCGAGTGGTGCTGGGAGGGGCCGTGCCTGGTGCCCCAGTGTAGGAAGCAGGCCTCCCAGCACGTCTTCTGGCAGAAACTGGCTGGAGTGGGCTCTGGTTGTGCCTCCTGCATCCCTGTCATCAGGGCCTGGACCCTATATTCAAGTCATGCAAGTATTTTTGTAGGGTTCAAGGGACATAGGTCTGCCCGTGAGATTGCACCGTGCCTGGCTCAGCTTTTCTTGTACCCCAGGATGAGAACGGATTAGTGCCAAGCCCCCGTATCAGTCAGGTGCAGCAGCCAGGATGGGCTGGGGGTGCTGGGGGCTGGGGTTGTTTGGGGCTGGGGGTGCCCGGGGCTTGGGGATGCCCTGGGCTGCAAGGTGCCCGGGCTATGGAGTCCTCAGGGCTGGGGTGCTCGGGGCTGCGGGGTCCTTGGGGCTAGGGGTGAAGAATTTGACCAATACCGCTGCGTTTCCTCCCTTAAGTCAGCAAGCCCTGTTTGGTGAAGTACGGGGCCTGTCACTTCAGGCCGAGGCAGCCTCTGCGGGTCGTTGTACCCTTGACCCCGGAGAGACCGGGCCTCCCAGTCACCAGGCTTCTCCCCGGGGAAGATAGACGGAGGCCCCGAAACGCCTCTCAGGGAAAACATCTTCACAACCAGGAATGCTGGCAATGGGATGCAGTCACGCAAACTGCCCCACAAGGCCGGAGTCCACAGGGCGGCCACCATAGCACTTAACTCACACTCACCCCGCCCTGTGAGCCCTGACCCTCCTCGATTCTCTGCGGTCTCTGCCTCCTTCCCATCCCCTACCAGGGCAGACTGTGGGGCAGAGCTACTGAAGTTGTCTCCCTTGTTAGTGAGAAAGGTTTGACTGTCCGATGCAACCCAGTGAACAATGTTTACATCTTAAGGGAAAACCTTCTTGGCCCAACAGCGGGCTCTGTGCACGGAGCTCTGGCCCCAGTGGCTTCACCGCCTGTCACACAAAGCCGAACACAATGTGGCTCTGGGACAGTGTTTCAGAGAAAAGTAACTTGGATCAGCTGATCAGGGTTGATGTCTGTGAACCCTAGAGCGGTGCGCCCACCCGCCAACCCTGTGTTGAATGCGTCCCCAGCCCCAACTCCGGGCTCTAAGCTCAGCTGTCCCCACAGTATGGAGTGCTGTCCCCAGGCCATCGTCTGAGGCTCTGCAGGGCTCGAGCGACTGACCCGTTCCCAGAGCTGGCCCCTGACCCTGGAGACTTGGCCGGAAAGGCCAGCGTGTCCTTCAGGCCCCACAGCCCTGCCCTGGAGCCCAGGCTCCCCACACATTTGCACCCCAGAGAACACAGCTCCAGGAACAGGGGGAAGCCAGACACAGAGCCTCAGGTCCTCAGATGCCTGGACGGCTCGTGCATGAGAAGAAAGCCCTGGTGGGCACCAAGGAAAGACCACAGTAGCAGTGGACACAGCAGTGGAGGGCCAGGCGCGGGTGCAGTGAGCACGTGGGGCAGTGACCCTGGCATGGGGTGCACCTGCTCCTAGGAGCCAGACCTGCACCCCCAGGGCCTCCAGAGCGGCAGCCAGGCCTGGACAATGCGCTACAGAGAAAATGCCCATGTACCTGGTGCCTCTGCACCCTCCTTACTTCTCGACTCCCCCACCTGTGACCAAAGCCACTTAACACGCATGTGCTGGGCCAGCTCTGGGCGCTGGTCTTGGAGCGGGAGCTGAAGACCAGAAGCAGGGAGAGCCCACCTGGGGCAGGCCTCTGGGGCAGCCGCACAAGGACCTGCTTGGAGCAGGTGTGAGCGCTGTAGACACAAGCCACGAGGGCAGGACGGGGTGGGCGTGAGTGCCTCGGACATGGAGCTGCAGGGTATGAGGGTGGGTCACAGTTTGGCGGGTGGGTGAGGGGAGTCCCTCCAAGAAGGACACATGTGGGGAAACACTCAAAAGTGGGTCACGGATCAGCTCCGTGGGTGTTCGGAGCAAAGAGTCCAGTCTATCTCATTAATAGTGTGGGATTTGTCCTGGCCCTTCACTGACTGTGGCCAGGGCTAGGGGTGTAGCTCGTGCACCACGGCCCCACGTTTGGAGCGGTGGCGTCTGGCCACTCACTTCCTGCCCCCGTGCCCCCCCCCAGGCCTCTGCCACACGTTACTAGGATGAATGAATCCCATGTCTGCAGAGGGAAGACCTTCCACCAGCAGCTTCCTCTGAAAGCTCCACGTCGTGGGTCTGAGGGGGACGTGTTTTAGAGGACAGCGTTTGCTGGCTTTGCGTGAGCCCCAGGGTCTGCGTCCTAGAAGCTCAGCAGAGGCACAGGGGGTCGCTAGGAGCCCACAAGCCCTGGGCCTGGGGCCTGGAGGCCTGTGCCGCTGCGTCAGCCCCTCCTGGTGGGCAAACCAGGAAAACAGAGGTGCCACGGGACTGACCACATGTGTTTCCTGAGAAGTGTGGGCTGCCGGGCTGGAGGGTCGGCCGTGGACGTAGTCAGTAGTGAGTCCAATGATCAGGAGCTGGGGCTGGAGCTCTGCTCTCTCCAGGGGGCCGTTCTCTCGACCGGGTGGCAGAAAGGGGGCTGTGCGGTCCCGGGTGCGAGACTCTTCTCCTGCCCAGGCCTGGCGTGCTATTGGGACTGTCCACCCAGCAGGCTGTGGGGGAACTCTAGGCCAGGCGTGGCCACCCTTCCCGGATGCAGGACGAGTGAGCGGGCGTGGTGGCAGCAGAGGAGCCAGCCCTGCCCGGCCCAGGTGCAGACGGCCCCCGGCTGAGGTCACGGCCTGCCGTGGCTGCTGCCTTCCGCAGAGCACAGCGGGCTGCTGGAGGCCCTGGGCCGCACACCCAGGCCTTGGCCACGAGAGCCTGCGGTGGTGTGGGAGTGGGGGGCGCGGGCAGGAACATCACTGTAGCCCTTCCCTCCACCCTGCGCCCCTGTCCTCCTGCTGAAAAGCCACGTCCCTTCTGGTGGCAGAGCCTTGGCTCTGACACCTTCTTTCCCAGAGCCGCTTCGGTTGCTGGTTACTTCTGGGTGGGCCTCCCTGTGTGCTGACTTGGAGGTGTCCCTGGCCCAGGGCCTGCCCAGTGCCGTGGGGGAGCTGCGCCAGGGTCTGGGATCTGGTGGACCTGCTGCATTGCGACCGGGGCCCCGGGTTGGGGTGATGCTGGCGAGCGTGGCCAGGGGAGAGGCTGGATTGGCTTGGCTCTGAAGGCCTGGCCCACTGTGCCAGGGGCTTGCAGCCTGGTCTGCTTGAAAGGCCCCCGGCCGGTCCCTGGAGCAGCGCATGTAGGGTTGTGCCCTCCAACGTCGGTGGGGGAGGCTGGGGCGGAGCGGACAGGAAGGAGGGGATTGGAATTGTCCAGCAGGTCAGTATGACCACGTGACAGGCGTGAAGGGGGGTGTGGGGCAGGTGCAAGGCAGCTGCCGCTGCAGCGAGAGTGCCCTCCCCACCAGCGTGAGTGTGTGCGACCCTGTGAACCCCCTGAGGCCCAGGTGGGTGGGAATGAGTCTGTGACGTGATATCCCAACCGTGGATAAACCTGCACGCTCTGTGAAGGCTTCCGCCCGGAGCCTGATCCGGCTGAGGACAGTGCTCTCCGGCCGTGGGCTCCAGCGCCACTCGAGCCCCTCGGGCTCTTTCTGCCCACAACCTGGTCCTCGACTAGCAGCCTCCCCTCACCTGGGAGCTCGTTAGCCCAAACCAAACCTGCATTTTAACGAGCTCCCCAGGGGTTCCCCTCCCCCTGACATTTTCCAGGTTCTTAGCCCTTGGGGGCGTCTGAGGCCCCAGCTGCCCAGGACCTGTTTACACACGTGAACAGCCATGCACACACAGCTCTCCAAGGAGCACAGACTGACGGGACAGACAGACTGGGACAGGCGAGGTGCCCCTGGGCCAGGATGTGCAGACCCTGCCCCTCCCGAGGGCTGGGGGACAACTGCGCTGGGCACGGGGCCCCCACAGGGAGGGTGCTGACGGGCGGCGGGGATGGAGCTGGGGCCGCGGAGCCTCGCCGCGGGGGCTGGGCAGTTCCTGGCAGGCACATCTAGGAGTCCCCAGCACGAGCGCTGTCCCGAGCTGAGCCGTGGATCTAGCACCAAGGCCCTGGGGGGCAGGCCAGTGGGCGGGCGACCCAAAAATGGAGCCCTGCCGCCTTCCTTTGTGTGCTCAGGACTGGCATTCCGGGAGGCAGGCCGCCACCTCCTGACGCCGCTCGCTGAGGGAGGCGACAGCATGGCCTTAAGCCTCATCTCCCTGCTGTCGCAGGACATCTCCAGGCCGTGGCTCCCCCTGAGGACCAGCACAGGTGCGTGTGGGCTGTGCGTTGGCCCTGGCGGGGGTGGGGGACGGTGCATGGGGGGCGGGCTGGGGCCTTCTGCAGCCGCCGGGTGTGTCGCCCACGCAGGGGCTGCAGAGACGGAGGCCGGTCGGCCCTGACAGTGGGGTCCGGGCTGGGGTGGTGCCAGCAGGAGCGGGAGCAGGAGCAGTGCTCCTGGGGTGGGGGCGTGTCAGGCGCTGCTGCGGGGTTGGGGCCCTGGCCACCTTTCCCCTGCCCTGCGGGGCACCTGCCCTGGAATCAAGGTGCTCACCCTGGAAGCTGGAAGGAGCTCCTTTGTTCGAGCTTTCCGGGATATGCACTTGGTGCGCTTGCCAGGAGCCCCAGGGCCTGGGGGGCCGGCAGCGTTGCGGTCCCTGGCAGACTCAGGCCAGCGCTGTCCCCATGGCTGCGGGTGCACACGCACCCCAACAGAGGGCTGTCCAGCAGCAGGATCAGGCCTGGAGGCCCCAGCCTGTGGCAGTGCCAGCCTCCCAGTCTCTGTAGGACCTGTTCCCGCCCCGGGCGGAGGGTGGGCGCTCCTGAGGCCAGCCAGGGTGCCCAGGAACAAAGACCCCAGGCCAGAGGAGAGGGCACAGCCTGCGTCTCCTTGTTCCCATTCCGAGGAAGGAAGGGAGCTCATTTTGAAGTGGTTTCTAGGGGCGCCCGGGTGGCACAGCGGTTAAGCGTCTCCCTTCGGCTCAAATCGTGATCCCGGCGTTATCGGATTGAGCCCCACGTCAGGCTCCTCTGCTATGAGCCTGCTTCTTCCTCTCCCACTCCTTCTGCCTGTGTTCCCTCTCTCGCTGGCTGTCTCTCTCTCTGTCAAATAAATAAATAAAATCTTCAAAAAAAAAAAAAATGAAGTGGTTTCTAGCAGGTGCTTCTGCCAAAGGTTGACAAAGTAGCTCGTCAACTATTTCTGTCAACTTGAATGAATCAGCCAAACCTTAGCAGACGTCTGAAATTTCCAGTGTGATGCGAAGGCCCCGGTGTGTGGTGAATGAGCCGACGGCTGGGTGCCACGGGGAAGGGTCGGAGGCTAGCGCCGCACGTGTGGCGAGCCGTGCTGGACCGGGGGCCTGGGGCCAGCACGTCGGGGGGCTGGGGAGGCTCTGGGGCAGACGGTGTGTCGCGCGCATCTCGGCTGCGGGTGTGCTGCGCTCTCAGGCGCCTGCCGCGAGCCCGGCCGCCCCACACGTGCATTCTGTTCCGGGAGGTTCTTCACTTCAGTCACCAGTCATTGCAGATGTCGGCTTGTTTTCCTGAGTGGGGACTAGTTCCGCTTCTTGTAACGTGCGCCCCTCCAGCAGATGTTATCCTCATGGTACACGGGTTGTCGGAGGAAGGGTTGGAGGGCCCCCCGTCTCCACAAACTGTTTGCTGTTTCCCAAAAACAAGGGTGTTTGTTTGCCTGAGGAGGAAGCTCCTCTTGGTGTGCGTGGCGTGGGTCTTTCTCATGCCGGTGCGGTGGAACACGTCGGAGGGCGCGCCTGGAGCCCTAGGTCGCCACATGCTAGCTTTGATTGGCACCTGCTGTTTACCGGCAAGGATGCCCACGTCGCCCTTCCCGTCTGTGCTGGCAGAGGCCAGTACCTGCCCTGAGTCAACAGGAGACCAAGGGGAGGCCACGGGCGTGTCCCGTGTCCCAGGGTGACTCACACTGCAGAGCCTGATGGCGGGTTTGAGCCGCGATCCCATCGCAGGCTTAGGTGCCTCCTGGCTTGTCCTCATGACATCAGTGAGGTCAACGGCAGTGCGTGACCCCTCCCCACCAAAGCCTAACCCGCCAGCTCCCTCTTCGTCTCGCCTGCCTCACGCCCGCCAGCCCCCCCCCCCGTCTGTCCCTGCTTCCCGCGCTGAGCTGTGTGCATGCTCCGCCGGGCGGTGGCTCCTGGTGGGCCAGCGTCCGTGGAGCACCTGTACTCCTGCCCTGCTGGCCGCCTGGAGAGAGGCAGCAGCCTGTGTCACAGGCCGCCACGGTGAGGCCCAGGGTGGACGAGACGTGCAAGGTCTCGGTGACGAGTAGTGCAACGTCTGTGTGCTTGAAGGTGTGTAGAGTTTGTGGTGCTCAGAGGGTGGGAATAAAGTGCACATCTACAGCTCAGGGAAGAACCTCGGGGAGCCTGTGGGAGTCCTGGAAGGGGCTTGCTGTTGGCGTCGTGACGGGCCGCGCCACGCCTGGCCTTCTCGCATGTGTGTCTGTGAGCCGCCTTCTGAGGGCAGATCCAGACGAAGGACGACGCAGCGATTTTCCTGATCTGTGATTTTTTAATGTTGACAGATAAGAAGGCTCTGTCAGAACCGTTTCCTTCATCTCCAACAGCACGGCTGGCGTGGGTGTGGCTGGGGCGCCCCGGGGCCGGTGTGGGTGTGCCTGGGGCGCCCCGGGGCCGGTGTGCGGCGCGTAGGCCGGAGCTGCTACGTGAGAGCCAGCGAGACGCTGAGGCCCGTAACGTGGACCTGCGGGACTCCGGAGGGGGGGCCTGGCGCCCGGGAGGCTCAGCCCAAAGCCAGAGCGTGTGGCCGGCATGCTGTCACCCACGCTGTTCTGGGGCTGGCGGTATTTGTTTTTGCGGCGATCTCAGTGTCTTGGTTTCCGAGGCGCAGGAAAGGTTGGACTGACTGTGGGTATGCGCGTGCGGCTGGTTGTGGGACACACTTGGGATGGGGCTGGTTCTTTCGCTTTCTCTCCCTCCCGTCCTCCCCAGCCCGGGAAACTCGCTGAGATGCTCGGGCATCAGTCTGTTCACCTTCCAGTCTGGTCCACACAGCAGCCCCCTCCCAAGGGCTAACCCAGTGCTGTTCCAGGAGCTCGCTGGGCTCAGCGTTCCTGGGGCCACGGGCACTGGCTCTGGTGCGGGATGGGCCCAGCGGCTCTGTCTGTGATGTCACAGCCCCAGCCAGAGATTGGGGCCCCGTCCAGGCTGCCCTGTTCCTGAGAGCATAGAAAGTTTGCCAGCGGGGCATCACCAAGAATGAAAGGTCCACAGATACCTTGTGCCGAAGACCGAGTTCAGATCCTCACCTTTGGTGCAGGGAGGGCTGCAGTCAGCGAGCTCTGGGTGGTGCTGGCTTGCCGTCCACATCACCTGGGCCACCTGTCCGCCTGCGTCGGGCTGACGTGACCAGTGCCTGGCTGGTCTCGTGAGCTTCCCTTGCCCCTTCCTCCTGTTCTGGGCACTGAAAACCCACTATGTAGCCTCAGATGATAAACTTAGACCGCAGTGTGGCCACGAGGCCTCCTCGCTGGGCCTGCCACGTCCGCCGCACCTCCCGTGCCACTTCTCGGGGAGCTCAGCTTGGCGCCGCTGTCCCTGCTTTGTGGTCGTGGGCTCCCAGGTGCACCGAGCACTGGGGGCTTCACTGTGGCACTCGTGGCTCGGTGTGGTCTGACGGTGTCACAAGCAAACAGTACTCTCAGTTTTATGGCTACACCCTCTTCCCTGATATTTGTGCCTTAAAACCTGTCTGCTGTTAGGCGTGCCTCCGCCGGGTTTCTGAGCCGCGGCCACAGTGTGTGTCTGAGGGGCCCCTGTCACCCCTTTCAAGCCTCCTTGTGCTGATGCTCTTTTGGGGGCGGGGGACAGGGGTCGCAGCTTCCCAAGCCCTTGGACCAGCCTCACCCTGGTCGTGCGGCGTCCGGGCCAGCCATGAGCCTGAGCACCTGCTCTTGCCCACAGGGGAGGACAGCCTCCGGCCTGATCCCCAGCCCCGTGGGCATGGACTTTGGAAACCCTCTGGGTCCCATCCCTGGTTCCCAAAGCCACGCAGGTGCATGCCTGGCCGCAGAGCCAAGGAGGTGACTGGGTGCTCCGTTGAATGAAACAGAATTGTGACTCAGAATTCACAGAAATTCCAAAAGTTCAAAGGGAGCTCCTGGCTGAGCTCCGTCCTCGACCTGACCGCTGTGAGCGCCGTGGCCCGTGGCTGCAGGGAGGTCCTGGGGGAAGTGGGGGCCAGCCCCGTCAGCACTCTGGGAAGGACTGGTGAGTGATGGCGGCCTCGGGGGGGCCACCCCAGTGTGGGCGTGAAGGATGCCTTCACTTGTGGCGGGAGGCCCCTTCTCAGTTCCAGGGGCTCCAGGTCCCGTGGCCGCAGCTGCAGTCAGTATGTGCCCCGAGCCCAGAGGTGGGGCTGGCCACCGGAGCCCTGCGTGGGACTCCAGCTCCACGACACGCATGGCAGCCTGGAACGGAGTGCCGTGGCATCCCTCTCCCGGCTCCCAGCCCAACACCCTCTCATCTACCATGTGGCTGACACCCGGGCTGTGGCCAGGGCAGGGTCCCAGCTGGGCTCGCAGACCTCCACCTGCTCAGGCTCCGTGTCTGGGCCCGTTGGTGGGCTCACCTTTGTGGCCTTAAAACCAGAGCCCGTCCGCTCAGGAAGTAGCTGCCGGCGGAAGGCTGTGTTGGGACGACCCTGCGGGGAAGAGTTCCATAAATGGGGCGATTTGGCAGAAGGGGTCAGGCCACGCACAGCCCCGCAGCAACCCCAGAGCCATGGGAAGCTGCCCTGTGCGGCCAGCCCCCCTCCCTGACCCTGCCCTATCCTGGCAGCTGGAGAGGCGCCCACCAACATGGACCCCCAGCCAGCAGGGGGTGGGCTTCCCTTGGGGTGCGGTTGGGTGGCCTGCAGGCCAGGTGCTGACCGGGAGGCCTGGAGTCTGCTGCTGCGGTCCCCGACCTCCACCTCAGTCCCGGGAGGGTGGAGGGGGCCCACCGAGGTGCTTCCAGCCTCGCTGCCATTTTTGCCTGTGAGAATGCGCCCGTTTCTAGCCGCTCGGGCTGGAGCTGGGGCTGGGGTTGGGGGACTTGCCTTCATGGGAAGGAGGATCGAAACCGCTGAAGAGGGACAGGAGCGAAGGTCCAGGGACCCCCAGGGGCAGGGAGGAGTGCCGTGCCCCCTGGGTGGCCACGCTTGCCCTGAGTGCAGCCTCCGTTCTGTCCCTGCGTGTTACAGCTGTGTCACGAGTGTGACACGTGTCACACTCCCTTAATCCGGACCCACTGCAGGCGCCGCTCCTCTTACTTCAAGTGCTGGAACCGGGAGAAGGCGGGGTTGAAACTGCAGCCGGGGGCCGCGTGGGGCCAGGTGAGGCCACGTGGGGCCTCCCGAGCATGGGGCCCCCCCCTGCCCAGGATCGGACACGATGACCCACGTGCACTGAGGGTATGAGAGGTTTCTCACCCACACAGGGACTTCCTGGGCCAGCAGGGCAGGCCCAAGGAACCCTCCGGAATGGCCCGGAATGGCCCAAGGTGGCATGAACGCAGGGAGGGCGTGTGCTCTGGGCTCTGCTGTGCTTGGGGCCTGGGAGCCCCACTGGAGCCGAGAGAGGGCTTTGCATGAGCTTGCCCAGATCGGGACAGAGGTGGGTCTGACAGTAGCACCCGAAAACGGAATCCAGGGTGTGACGGGGACTTGGGAGAGCAGGGGCCGGTGTGCAACCCAATGCAGGGCCACGCCGTGCGGGGCGTGGGGCGTGTGCCAGCGTGTGTACCCATGGGGCACGTGGGTCTTTGTCTTCTCAGGGTGGGACCGGAGCCCATGTCAGGAACCATCTCCTCTAATAGGGGTTCCAGTTTTCGGATCTGGTTCTGAAACAAGGTCTTGAGGAAACGTTGACTTAAGGGGGGGAGATGTTTTCACGTCTGTTCTGATGCGTTCGCGTTGCCCTCGCGGTCCCGTGTGCTGTTCCCTCCGCACATGCCTGTCCTGTACCTGCGTGCGTGTGCGTGTGCAAGGCTGCACTTCTGGGGGGACTTTGGCATCCCCCGGTGCCTGCCGCAGAGCCCCCCGTGGGCAGCGGTGACAACTGCCATCTGAGTCCTCTGCCGTGTGGAAGCGAACACCGTCTCCGGTGGTTGTGTTGCTCTCGGTAACGGCGGCCAAGGAGAAAACACCGTGGTCAGAACTGGGGGCTCGATGCGGCCCACCCCCTCGGTGGCTCAGAAAGCCAGGTGCCGGCCAGGGCACAGTGCAGGCTGTGTGTCCCTGAGCATTCGTGACAGCTGGACACCTGTCCACACGCAAGGCACCACACACAGCGCCCTGTGAGCAGGATGCCACAGAAACTAAGGAGGCGGAGGAATGGCCAGAAACCAGGGATCCCTGAGCAGGAAAGGCGAGCCAGCACACGGACTGCGGCCCCCTGGCTCCAGCCCCTCATCAGAGCGACTCCCAGAAGGCCGCCCGGACGCACCAGCAGCCCTTCACTCCGGGGTCCCTGGGGGCCTGGGCAGGTTCAGGTTCAAAGGCGCTTAGCGGCTGCTCCCTGAGCAGGGCCTCCAGGGCCGCAGCGAGTCCGCGGGCTCAGCAGCCCGACCCCAGCCACCCCGCGGTCTCCTCCACGTGCAGCCCGGAGAGCGTTTACAGCCTCGAGTCAGAATGCTATTCACTCTAACGAAGGAAAATGCGTGCAGAGCTATGGGGTGATTTTAAATGCCTGTGGGAACGGCTGAATGTCATTTCTTCGACCTCTGACACGAGGGTCACCGTGGCCCAAGCTCACCAAGAGGTCTGACTCCTCCTGCTTCGGCTCCTTCGAGCCCTTCACCACAGCTCACTGGCCAGGCGCCCCAAGGAGCATCTCCACTTACCAACCCGTCCCTGAAAGTCGCCCGCGTGACAAGCCTCTGATGGGCAGTACCTTGTCCCTCCCTCTGAGCTGCTGCTCCTGGAATCTCCACGGTCCCCGCTGTGCGGCCTCAGGCAAGTCACTGGACGTCTCTGTGCCTTAGTCTGCTCATCCAACAGACGGAATAGGATACTCCCGCTTGCTGGGGTTGTGACCGATGCACGGACACGCGGAGTCCTCGGTGACAGTGACTGCCGCCGTCTCTACCGCGGGAGGCGTTCTGTGGGCACCGACTGCAGAGTCCCGTGGCTGCTCTGCCAGCCTGTGAGGTTAGCAGGTTCTTACACTTCTCCGGTGTTTCCGCTACGCCAACTGCTCGTAGAGCAGACGTTCAAGAAACGCTTGCTTTCTTGCCTGATTGAAGGCCTGGGCGGGTTTGGGAGAGGTGGTTGCTTCTCTGCGCTGTTGGCCCAGCAGCGGCTCGTGTAGAACTTCCCTGAAAGCCGTGTCTTCGTTTTAGCGAGGACGAGCGGGGCGATTCCCCGAGTGTTACTGGCCGAGCTGCTGGCCCTCCCCTGCGGCCACCCAGAGCCCGGGGTCCACTCGGTCTGGAGGGAACCCTGCTGTCCCCGACTGCGGAGCAAGTGCAGAGACGGCCTTCTGGGGCTCCGACCCCAGCGACCCCACAGCAGGCGTTGGGCCGTTAGAAACACGTCATGCTGCGGGAGGCGCGTCTGAGTGCTGCTTACACTCAGGGGCCAGCATTGGCCTTGGCTCGTGCCGTCTCTGCGTGCTGGCTGCAGCTGCCCAGAGCCTGCGTCAAAGAGGGTCCTGAGGGTCATTGGGGCCTGGTTGTCTGTCCGTGGCAAAGACAGGTGTGTGGCGTCTAGGCCGGGCGTCTGCCATGTCCCGGCTTCACGCAGCCCCCGGGGCAGGGGTCACGCAGCTAACTTCCTGCGCGACGCGTTCCCAGAGCTACTCTCTACGAAGCTGTGTCTCTCTCGGAGCCCATGGAGTGTGTGCTATGAGTTTCCGCAAGCCCAGGTGTAAGGTGTGGGTGCTCTGCGTGTGGTCCCTGGCCTGGTGCGGGTGTGGACAGTGCATCCCGCGGCCCACCTGGCTGACACCCTACGTAAGACGGGTGTGGAAGAACGGGCAAACGCTTGCTTGGTGGCAGGTGGAAAAACACCCTCCCGGCGTCCTGAGTGCGCCACCAACAGCGCACCCTCTGACCTGCTGCTCGTCCTACTGGACACGGGCCTGACCTCAGCGCAGCGTCCCTTGCTGGGGCAGCTTGTGCTGGGCTGTATCCACTCAGTGGCTGTGGCCAGAGGGGGGCGGGCGGGATAGAAAATGCAGGGCACCCGTTCCGTGCGCACCTTGCCAAGGCGTCCAGGTGGTTCCCACGTAGGCCTGAGCTGCAGACCTGCCAGGCGAGGCCGCGCGAACTTCGGAGATGCAGCGTGGGGCTCTGAGGAGTGGCGTGGGCTCGGGGCTGCACGTCATCTTCTGCACCCAGTGGCCACTCTGGTCCCGAAGGGCTCCCAGGTGGTGGTGGACCTGTCTGGAGCTGAGCCGGGTCCCAGGGCCGCTAAACTGAGAGCCAAGGGGTGGTTCCCACCAAAGAGGTGAGAGGGCCGTGTGTCCCCTGCCATGTGCTGGGCCCCCAGCCCCACCCCTGTGGGCGCCGAAGGGAAGCGCTGCCCTCTCTGCGACCAGACCCTTGTTAACCTCCCTCAGACGTGACTCTGGGATGGGCTCCTTGCCTGGGGGTCTCCCTTCGAGACAGGAATGCTGGACACGGGGCTTCTCTGTACGGTATTGTGCTCACACAGAGCCGTTCTGTGAAGACGCGGGACCTCGCCTGACCCTCTTACAGAGCCAGTGGGCGGGGCGACCCCCTTCCTGTCCAGACTTCTGACACTGGAGTGCCGGGGGAGGCTTGCCGTTCCCCTGCGGGCTCCTCCATTTCCTGCTAGCCGGCTGTCGCGGTGTCCTCTGCCCCGTCCTCGAGCTGCAGCTGCCCGTGGAAGAGCTGCCCACTGCGCCTGTAGCCCCGGAGCCGGGGGCAGAAGCCAGCCGGGGACGGGGACAAGCACCACACGCTGTGACCGTAGATGGAGTGACCTCTAGATGGAGTCCTTGCACGCACCGCCTCTGTGCCATTTCCAGCCCGGCTGTGCACAGAGGAACTCTATCGTCCACACCTGAAACAGGGCCTTGGACCTAAGGCCCCCCATGAGAATGCGTTCTGCCCCAGAAACCTCCCGAATGTGGGCTCCAAAGCGAGACCGCAGGCTGCCACGCCCCCGCAGTCAGCAGGCCACGGGCTCTGGAACTCCCGGACCACCCTGTGTGCAGGTCAGAAAGAACTTTGCCGAACTAGCTGGATTCCAAATGCTGCCGCAGGAACTCACCATGTCATGCGCCTCTTGGTTTCTCTGTTCGACGCAAGTTCTTTTTTTTTTTTTTTTTTAAAGATTTTATTTATTTTTTTGACACAGAGAGAGACAGCCAGCGAGAGAGGGAACACAAGCAGGGGGAGTGGGAGAGGAAGAAGCAGGCTCCCAGTGGAGGAGGGAGCCTGATGTGGGGCTTGATCCCAAGACCCTGGGATCAGGCCCTGAGCCGAAGGCAGACGCTTAATGACTGCACCACCCAGGCGCCCCTCGACGCAAGTTCTTTGAGCTCCTATCCCAGCAAGTGCTGGGCCGGGCCCTGGGCTTGAGTAGTAGGCCCCAAGACTCTCCAGAGGGAGTTCACGGGGCTGGGAGGCCCAGCTCAGGCCAGGAGCTGGAGAAAGGCCTCCCTGAAGACGTGTCCTCTTGGCCAGGAGTGGCAGACACGGGAGATGCATTACAGGACGCAGCTCGTGCAAAGGCCCTGAGGCCTGAGGGACCTTGGTCCACCCATTGGAGGGGCTCTGGGAACAAGACAGTGGCCAGCACCCACAGAGGAGGGTAGTTGATGAGGCCCAAAGATGTCTCTCCAAGGAACCAAATTCATGCTGACTGCGATCCGGCCAGTGGGCTGTCCCTCTGTCACAGACTACAGGAATGGTCGGTAACTGCAGGCCTGTCTCTGGCACGTGGGAAAGCCCTGTGCCATCGGTGAGCTGGGCACAGAGCACAGAGTGCCCGTGCTGTGCGGTATTGAGCTCAGGGCTCTGCGAGTTTGGGGAGGAGGCGCTGCCCAGAAGACTGCGGTGCGGGCTCGGTCCGTGGACTACCGTGCAGTGTCCACCGTCAGAGGCCTGGACGCCCGTAGTCATCTTTCCTCCTGGGCTGGTGGAGTCTGGCGGGGGTCTTGAGGTGCCGGTGGTGGTGAGGTCTGAGGAACTGCCCACACCACGGTCTACGCCCATCACCGATGCTGGGTCCCCTCTAAGGGACTTGCCTGCCCGGTGTCTGCTGCCTTCCCCCACTGCGGGCACGTCTCCAGACTTCCGGAGGCCTTGCCTCCCATGGTCCATGCTCCAGGTCCTGCGTCTCCGGGCTTACGGAGGCCGAGTGCAAGGAGCAGTGGCACAGGTGTGGTATCGACCGCACGCTCACTCCTTCCTGCCTTGAGGAGGAAAATCTGAATGTCCCCCCGCCCCCGCCCCGTCCAGGCTGCGCGCTGTGAACGAGTGTGTACGGACAGTGCAAATCACCTCGTCTGGAATCTGGAAACACCTTCCAAGTTCTCTCGGAGCGGTTGTTCCCAGCCCTGTTCTCCTCCCACAAAGGAGAGCCGCTGCTGAGACGCCGCGCTGCCCGCGGGGCAGCTCCCTGTTGGGGAGGCCGTGCAGGTCCCG
The DNA here is from genome assembly GCF_002007445.2 of Ailuropoda melanoleuca. Taxonomy (NCBI): domain Eukaryota; kingdom Metazoa; phylum Chordata; class Mammalia; order Carnivora; family Ursidae; genus Ailuropoda; species Ailuropoda melanoleuca. The sequence goes on from NC_048224.1 coordinate 140,607,910, forward strand.
ACGCTCAGGGTGCGATGAGCACCAGCGCCGTCACTTCCAGGCCCAGCCACCGCCACCGCTGCGCTGTGGGGCCGAGCGGGCTCAGAGGCGCCGGGCACCCCCGTCAAGCGCAGGCAGGGTTGGAGGGCAAGGCCGGCGGGGTGGGCGGGGCTCCACGAGGGACCCGCCTGTGTGTGCAGATGTGTCACCGTTTACATGGGCTCGTTTGCAAGACCGGAAGAGTGGGCTTCGAGGCTGGTCCGTGCAGGGAGCGTTTTGCCGCCTCCGTGGGGATTTTCAGGGTAGAAGGGCTCCCTGGCCCGGATCTCCAGGCAGTTCCCGGCCTGGGTCTTAAACTGGGTGTGGCAGGACCCGCGAGTCATCAGCACGGGTCCTGAGTCTCTTTGGAGAAATGGTGTTAATGTCCCAGAATGTAAATTCTGCCGTTCAGCTGGGGTCTGGCTATGAATCACGCGATCGCTAGCGAGACGTTGACTCAGAAACGCAGAGGCCGGCAGACACCAGAGCAAGGCCGGCACCCCAGCTTCATGTGCTCCGCGGTGACAGGCGATAGCCCCACCCCAGGCCCCTGATCTAGGACCTGCAGCCCGCAGGCTAAGCCACCTTTCCCACCAGCATCTAGCTCAGCGCTGGGCACCCCTCCACGTCTGCGTCGGGCCGGCAGCAGGCCCCGTGCGCGGGACAGAGCTCTGTTTCTGTGCGTGTGCGGACGGTGTAGGCCTGCTGTGGCGGCCAGGGCTCCTCGCTGAGCCGCAGGTGTCTGCCGGGCTGCAGTGGCCCCGGGGGCGCCCAGGCCACCTCCAGAGCCGGGCGGAGGCGGTGCTACTCACTGCCAGCCCTCACGTCCCTGCGCCCTTCTGCCCGCACGTCCGTCTGTCCCTCCTCCCTCCCGCCCGCCTCCTCTTTGTGCCTCTGACACACACCACATCTTCAATATTGATGAACTGCCCGGCACACAGCTTTCTCTGCGCTGAGAAACAAAGGTTTCTGTGCACTGGAAACAGAAATCCTTTTTCCGAGCATGTGACCGCGGGTTGCCTCAGGTGTCCGCCGACGTGCGCGGCTGCGTGAGGCGGTTTCCACCGAATGACAGTGCTGTCTGTCTGCTTTCCCTGCAGATGAAATCATGCACCGGGACATCACCCCGCTCTGCGCCGCGGACATCCAGGACCAGCTGAAGAAGCGCTTTGCTTATCTGTCTGGTGAGCGCCGGGTGGGGGAGGGGGGCGTGGTCCGCGCCAGGCTGTGGGCGCCCTTGGTTTCCTGTGACTGTGGCCCCGAGCGCTGGGAGCCGGGAACAAAGCACATGACATGGCCTGCTTTGGGTTTCACCGAGGGCCAGGAGAACTGCGCGGTGCCCGGGGGAGGGCGGCTCAGGGCCACAGGAAGAGCCGGCGCGAGGTCTCTCGGGGTCCTGAGAGGGACATAGCCCGAGCGCTCCTGCCTGTAGACTCCAGAACGTTCCCGTGACAGGTGACGTAGGAATAGGGCACAGCTGACATTCTTGCAGCGTCCAGGGGCTGGGGGCCTCCCTGGCCGAGGACGCCCAGCTTCTGTGGAGAAGGCCTGGAGTGCAGCCGATGTGTGTGGGTGGCCTACTTGCCCCCCGCAGCCTATCCTGTGATCCCCCTGGATCCCCAGACCCTGTGCAGCTCTGCCCTTCCCTCAGGTCCAGGTTTTGCCTCCACCCTGTGGGACGACCTGCTGTCCTGGCTGGCTGGCCGTGGTGCACGACCCCAGCCGCTGGACAGTGCTGGCGCATCGTGGGGCGAAGGGTGTGATTGCACCTGTGCGGCCGCCCTCATGGCCGCGTGGGGGGCCCCCGTCTGGACAAGACAACCTGCCACAGGTTCCTTGTGCCATCAGTCAGGCCCTCCCCTTCTCAGGCGCGTGGCACTACACGCAGACAGCCCTCTCCCCTCCTGAGCCCCCAGACCAGTCCCGTGTCCCCAGGGCTGCCCTGGCCCTTCCCCAGCTCACCTGCCGTCCCCTGAGCTGGGAGCCGCTCCTCTGGCTGGGTCCCACCGTGTGGCCCTGGAGCTCAGGGGCCCCGTGGGAACTGGAGGTTGTCAGCAGGACGGGGGTTTCTGGGGGGACTCATCAACAGTAACATGGCGTTGCTTCATGTGGTGCCTCGGTCACTGCGAGGGGCGCTGCCCCAAGGGCGGAGGAGAGAGGGGTGTCCTTTAGAGAAGTGAGAACCCCTCGACAGCGTGGGGGTCTTGGTGCCCAGTGGTAAGACACTTGGTCAGGAGGCTGTGGGCCGTCTGCCAGCTCCCCCCATCTCCCCAACCTGTTCTCGCCCCTTCGGGACCCCAAAGGCTCATGGTTGTAGCGCGCCAGTGACCCAGACTCATGACCTCGACCTTCCTCCGGGTCATAATCCCACCACCACCTCTTGGCATTATCTGGGGAGGAGGCAGAGCCCCAGGCCAGCCCCGACGACCCTCCGGACACAGCTTTGCTCTGGTATTCAAACGCCAGCCAGCAGCTGGGGAGGGACTGTGCGGACGTGACGAAGCTTCCCCCTCGGCAGCTGTGAGATTGTCCTCCGTGGGCCTGACCTAGCCGGCTGGGCCTCATGAGAGCCGGGCTCCTCCCACACGAGGAGTCTGAGTCCAGGGATTTGGCTGAGTGACACTGACAGGGGACCGTCCCTCTTCATGCCGCACCCGGCACCTTCCTTGGTGAATGTCGGCACTGGTCCGGGGTGCGCCTGACCCCGTCCCCCCCGCCCAGCGCCTGCCTGGTGTGCCCTGCGTCCATCAGGAGGAGCTCCCCCTCCCCCGGATCTCCCAGAGTCAGGTTTTCAGCATCATTCCATCAATGTCCGTCACACTTGCTGCTTTTGGACATCATCATAATTCGGCAGGATAGCACAGGACACGCCTAAGAAACGCCAGGAGTGCCCAGTGGCCTGAGCTGTGGCGGGGGGCTGCCCGTGTGCGCTTCCATGAGATCCAGGATGTGGGGAGCTGCCTGGGGTGGCCAGCGTCCTAGAGGGAGCTCCGACCAGGGAGGGTGGATGCTGCCGTGTCTTGCAGCCCAGCCTGGAGACTTACACAGCATCACTTACGCGGCATCCGACAGGCCAGGAGGGGTGGCCAGGGCAGGAGACATGGGCGGATCCCTCGGGGGGGCCGTCTCCCACTGCCCCGGACACTGGCGAGCAGGCAGACCCGGATCCCGGGCCCTGGCAACCGCTGCGTGCTGTCAGCCCCTCTCCGGAGCGTTGTGAGACGGTTGAGAGCACATGAGCCCCAGACCAAACAGCCTCCTCTTCCAGCACCCCTTCCCAGGCCCCGCGCCACACACCAACGCCGCCAAGGTCCTCTGCTCGCCGCGCCCGCCCGGTGCCCTCCCCTCTCACGCTGCCAAAGGGACGGCCCCCTTCGGACCTGAGCCGTCTGAAGCGGTGTGTCGTGGACCCACGCAGAGCCTTAGGAAGTCCGCTCGGGCAGGAGACCGGGTGTTGTGCGGGGTTGAGAGCAGCTCCCAGCACAGAGAACCGTTCTTCTCAGCGCTGGCGAGCAAGCAGTACGCCGTGGAAGGGAGTGGCACAATTGTGTGAAAGGAGGCATAGGGAACATTCTGGAGGAAACGCGCTGCATGTTCTGGCGGCTGCCCCGTCGTGGCAGAATAATGGGGGATTGTTGGAATGCATGTCCTCTTGTCCACACCAGGGGGTTCCTTGAAAAGCACACACTTCTTTCCTAATAAGCGAGCACAGCCTTGACAAAACGCCGTCCATTCTCCGCGGATGCTGGCGCTCGGGGAAGGCGCCCGTGCTAAGTGCCACCTCACTCTCTCCCCAGGTGGGCGCGGGCAGGACGGCAGCCCCGTCATCACCTTCCCGGACTACCCGGCGTTTGGTGACGTCCCCGACAAGGAGTTCCAGAATGTCATGACCTACCTCACCAGCATTCCCAGGTGCGTGTCGCTGAGCCCCAGGGCTCTGTCAGGGAAGGAGGTGGTGCTGAGGGGCTCACGGCCCACGCGGAACCCGAGGGGTCCAGAGCAGGTGTCCCGCCCCTCCCCTTGGGAGAGGTCGGCTCCAGCCCCACTGCTTGGAGTCCGACGGAGCCCGGGGACCTCCCCTCGCTCCATTGGACAGACAGGGCCGCCGTGAGTGGCAGGGGCTTTTGTTCCACAGGAAGGAGGCCACAGCGCCGAGGTGGCTCTGAGAGCCTCTGGGGCTTGGCCTGACCTCACGCCCTCACGGGGGGAGAACTGACCCGAGAGACGACTCCCCCAGCTGTGGTCCTGCTTTATTATGAGCAGAGCAGAGCCCATCTTCCGGAAAGGCAGGGAAACTTCCTCACGCCGCACGGGGGCATCCTACACATCCACGAGCCGAGGGGCGCCCACCACAGCGCCTGGGGCCAGCCTGGGGCGCCCACTCCACCCCGAGAAGTGAGGATGTGGACCTCACACTCTGATGAACGAACACCATGGGTCTGTACCGCCTCACAGGTTACCTCCCTCCTTCGGTGACATTGGGGCGAGGAGGCGGTCAGCTGCAGTGTAGGACCGAGGACGCGAGGACGCCGTCCTCATTCCTCAGTGTCCGTAACGACAGGTTTCTGAATTTGTGAAATTTAGAGCTCTGTGAATTAATCCAATCCAGAAAACAGACCAAAACAGCAAGTTCAATTGGCTGGTTCCTATCAAATGAAAACTGCCAACCAGTGACAACCCATCACCTCTCAGTGCTGGGGGGACCTAGATTCTTCTAGCAACTGGGGGGTGAGGAGCCCTCCTCGGGGACGTGGGTGCTGAGTGGTCATCTGGCAAGAGAAAGGTGGGGTCACGGCCTGGGTTGCGTGGGGTCTGCCGTACTTTCTATCCGAGCACCGGGCTCTGGGCTGCTGAGCTTGGAAGCAGGGACCACGGGTGGCCTAGGAGCCCAGCGGTCTCCTTGGGGCCCCTGGGCTGGCTGTGCGCCCTCAAGGGGCTTCCTGGTGGGGCCGCAATACCTTAGAGTGTCTCCCTTCGTTGTCTTTGGGCCTCGGGATCAGAGACAGGACGTTGTCTCAGGCCCACCCTCCCCCCAAGGCCACCAGGCGGGAGTGTAAGCTCACCGGGAGGAGCTGGTGGGAAGGTGCGGGCTCCCCGTGGAGAGCCACCAAGGAGGGTCCTTGGGGAAGGGATGCTGGGACGCCAGGGTTTGAAGACATGGCAGGGACCCAGGATGGTAACTCCGGCCCCCTGTGTGCACGGCAGCAGGCATCTGGGGCAGGCATGTTGGGACTTGCCCGCGAGACAGGGCAGACCCTTGAGTGTGAAATGACTTGTAGTGGTTTTAAGGAAGAACACGTTCAAGGGATTTAAAGAGAAAACGGCAGACGGCTGGGGTTGGCAGCTGACCGTGGACACCCGTGCGGTCCCTGGTCTTCTGGGTGGGATTCGTCCTGAGTCAGAGAGGCAGTGGCCAGCCCAGGACTCAGGGCGCACAGCAGGCAGTGGCGGCCTGGCTGCAGTGACGGCTCAGGGCAGGATAGGGGTCGCAGGGCACTTTGTTTCCAGTCACTCTTAGATGTTTTGAAAGTCAAAGAGTCATGTTATATCTGGAGGCCAATGATCCAGGTCGGATGTAAAGGCGAGCCCTCCCCCCAGGCCACAAGCGGGCGTGATGCTGGGGAGGGGACATCTGGACCGCTAGCACCCTCTCGGGCCTTCCAGGCTTGCACATCTCCTTGCCCAGGGGTCCCCCCCTCACTGGTCTTGGCAGACCGTCTGGCCTCAGGGCCTTTGCACTTGCTGCCCCTTGGTGGGCCACTTCAGGCGGCTCCTTTTCATGCTTCAGGCCCCCTCCTCAGGGAGATCCTCCATCACACCTACCGAGAGAAAGAAACAGGCCCCTCCATCCTCAGGGCCCCTGCCCACCCGGCTTCCCAGATCTCACCTGAAATGGTAGTGATGACAGCGTGGTTTTGGTCCACGTCTGCCCTTGGACAGGGGACGGCAGGCACGTGGTAAAGGTGTGCTGGACTAGCGAACTGCGTTTGCAGATGAATGAAGTTTCTCACAGGGCAAGCTGCCCGACTCAGAGGCTCCCCTGAGCTCCCCACTTTGATTAGGAGAGCAGCCTCTGTCTCTTCTTTTATCCCCAGCAGAATGAGCCGTTTTCGGAAGCCTGGTCTCCAAGAACACGTGCAGGGCTCACGTGCGAGGGCAGAGGGAAGGAAGTGCCGTTGGCTCTGTGGCTCTGTGGTGCTGTCCAGCTGGCCGAGAGGCTGCCTTGCGTATTTGAGGCCTGGAGCCCCGGGCTCCGTTTCCAGAGACAAGGCTGCGCGGTGGGCATTGGTCCGCCTGTGGTTCACTCACGTTTCCCTTCTTTCCGGAGGAGAGTGATAGCGCGAGTGCCTGAGAGGCGGATCTGGGCCCGCCCGACCCCACATGCCTGTGATCTGAGAAGACAGCTGATGGCCCCCAAGGGCACGAGGGGCCCAGAGAAGGAGAGGAATCGGGTGCTGGGTGCCATCCGGGCACCAGGCGGGCACGCGCGGCCTCTCACCTCCTCCAGCGGGTTGTCAGTCCCGACCCCGATGGTTGCCGTTGCCGGGTGCCGGGTGCCGCTGAGGAGGCCGGCTCTGAAAGAGGGAACTGTTTGGGCAGAGCTCTAAGGAAAAGGAAAGTGCGAGCTTCCTCCAGAGCCTGGACCAGCTGCATTCCGGCACAGCCCGGTGCTCACCAAAACCGTGGGGGAGAAACCGCGCCCGCAGGGAAAGCCGGGGCCCTGTGCCCACGTCTCCAGGGCGAGGGCCAGCCGGTGCTGGCGGGAGACGGTGACACACAAGTGGGGCCATTGCTCAGCCCTGTGCAGCTCCCCCGTGCAGCTAGCTCTCCGTCCTGACCCACCGGTCGGGAGGTGGGCGGGGCCCCTTCCAGCACGCAGGGAGGAGCCCCTCGCATGGGCCGGTGCGCACTGTGGCTGCGTGGCCGACGGAGCCGCCAGCTGCAAGGACAGGATGACGGCCTGGCGTGGGCTTTCCCATGGCGGTGCCAGCCGAACGCAGAGCTCGCGCACAGACTGCTTCTCTGAGACGCTAACTCACGGTGTTTAAACCCAGCTTTAGTTTCATCTTCGAAAACGCGGTACCAGGTGCTGCCCTGGTCGTCCTCACGTTAGTGTGAACGCCCCAGCTTCCGCTCCGACGCTGACTGGCAGTTACTGTTGAAATCCCGCTTCGCACCATGGCGGGCTTTGTCCACGTGCAGCACACGCACGTGAGCAGGAAACGCCTTCGCGGTCTTCGGAAAACCTCAGTGGAGGGAATGTGGAAAGGTGCCGGGAGCGATCGGCAGCAGTCCGCTGGCGTCCAGCAGTGTGGTGGCCGTGGTGGCCGCTGTGCGGGAGGCCCTGTGAGCGCTCGGCTGAGCTGAGGGCTGGGTCTCGCCGTCCAGATCCCTAGGACGCTGGCCGCTCCTCCTGGAGCTCACTCAGCACCGTCCACCAGGCCCGGCCGCCCGGGTGGTCTCTGTGACCTGTGCGCAGACCTGTGCAAGGCAGAGAGGAAGCCAGAGAGAGGTGCCCTCGGCCGGTCACCTTGTCTCTATCTGTGAGAAACATCTGGGTTCCGGACATACTTGGATCCAATGGTGAACAACATAAAATCCTGCTACTTACATCTCAGGGAATGAAGCAGGTTGTGCAGAGGGGTGTGAATTGTGGAAAGGGAAAACGAGAGATAAGGGAGGTGAGGGGCCCAGTCGTGGGGGGAGTGGCAGGCACCCTGGCCTTCGGGGCCCCCTCAAGAGGGGTTCGTGTCGGTGAAAGGGGGCAAAGGCATGTTGCAGGAGGGGCTGCAGTCCCCGGGCAGCGTGGTGTCCCCACCAGGAGGCAGCAGGGCACATGGCCCCAAGGTCTGGGGGGAGCGGTCACCCGAGCAGGGAAGGAGCAGAGAGGAGGCGAGAGCTGCATGTGAACCTGGATGCACAGTCCCAGCGGCCTCTAGGTTTGGGAGTCATGGGCATTTGTGGGGTGAGGCCCTGGGTGGGGTGGGGGCGAGGAGGGGAGCCCCCCAGTGTCCCAGCTGGGACGACCACCTGCATGGGGCCTGCAGCTGCTTAGGGGCCTCTCCCTCCCAGGTGTCCCAGCTGCAGCCAGGCACGGTATGGTCGCCTTGTGGGGAAATAGCGTCAGAGCCTGGACCTCAGCGCGAGTCTCAGGACAGCAGGCCGCTGGGACCCTGACGAGAACAGTCTTGATGGAGGGTTGGGAGCGATCTATAGAATGGACTAAATTTAACAAAAGCTGGCAGAGAAGACTTGGAGACAAAGGAAGCAAAGAGAGGGGCCAGGCAGGTGGAGAGAGGGACGAGGACCAGGTTTTGTTTAAGATGAAAGACATAAGGACATATTTACGCTGCTAGAAATTACTCCATAGAAACAAAGAAAAATGGCACTGGTTTGATTTCTCTTATGTCTAACCGTGTTCTTTGTGTACTGCCTCTGAGTCCATTACTAAGCAAACCGGGACAGGGATTACGGAGCCAGGCCATGGGGTACAGCTGCCCCAGCTCCAGCCCCTGAACCTCTTTGCCCCTCCGCTCCTGTGGTTCTAAACCTGGACATCATCCCCCTCTGTGTTCCACACCCGGGACCCCCTTCCCCTCCTGCCTTCCAGACCCTGGACCCCCTCCCACTCCTGTAGTTCTACACCTGGGACCCCCCTCCCCCTCCTGAGTTCCAGACCCTGGACCCCTTCCCCCTTCCCCTGCCCACAGTTCTACACCTGGGACCCCCCTCCCCCTCCTGCTTCCAGACCCTAGACCCCCTCCCTCTCATGCACGCCGCACCCTGGACTCCTTCCCCCTCCAAGCCACCTCCTTCTTTCCTCTCACCTGGTGGTGGAGCTGGTCTTGTCCCACCCACCCTGTGTCTGCAGTAGTTTCCAAACTCAGTGTGATCCCGTGCGTCCCCACAAACAGAGTCACTCAAGGTTACTTCACACGGGCAGGTGCATATGCACACTCACACGTGCACACACGCATGTACACTTATGCAGAGTCACATGTGCATAGAGTTGCCAACATTGAGAGAGATTTCGGACTTCTCTGAAAAAGCGATTTAGCAGCCCTGGACTTGCACTTCCACACAGGAACTGCACAGGAGCCCCCCCGCCCCCACCGTGCTGGGCCCTGGAGGCTTCATGCACCCCTCCCCCGCCCAGTGTTTGGAAGATCACTTTCCTCCACGGTCTCTCCTCAGCACAATTAAATTATAATTCAGGAGCTTCTGGAGTTCATTGAAGCTGACAATGACATTGACTTTCCTTGGCTGGTTCAAATCTCCTAGCTGTCAGGGAGAGAGAGATCCTGTCCCCCAGCTGGCCTCTGTGCTGGGCACATATAGCCCTCATACACGTGTGTGCACAAACATGCAAGTACACGAGGCATGCGTGTGCACACGCACGTGCACATGTGTGCACACGCCAGCACGGACATGCGCCTGCACACGTTTGCATGGACTGTGCTGAGGTGGAGAAGCAGGTGCCCTGGAAGCACCTTACTTCCTGCTGCCAGTGTGATTTCTGGTTGGATCTGCCGTGACGTCTGAATGTAAAGACGGACAGCGTGCGTGTGTAGGAATGTACTGAAGAATTCACACTGTGCACGTGAGAAGTGAAAGTCCCACCTACCGCCGGCCTCCGTCCCCACGTAGGTCAGAGTTTGGTACAGTCGAAACCTCGTTGCATCCAGGTGCACATGTCTCCACGCTGGGAGGCACAGCGCGCCTGGCACGGCCCCGCTCCTCTCCGGAGCGTGTCATGGGGACCCTTCCGGGCAGCCCCGGGGAACCTGTGCTGTTAGTAGCTGCATCACATCAAACCTGCCCGCCGAACAGGACTTCGCCTGCGCTCCCGTCTCCCTTCAGAGTCCTCTGTAACGAATAGCCTTGTCCAGGGTGTAGCTGATTCTGGGTTCTGACATGGAACGCCTGGGGGTGGGTCACGCCTCTCAGACGCCACGGTGGGGAGGGCCTTCCCCCAGCTCCGTGACTAGCAAGTAAAGGGGTTTTGCTGTCCATGACTTTGTTCAGCCCATCATCCCACGTGGACTGAAGCTCGGGGAGCTCAGCGACCACTGCCCACCGTGCTGGCCTCCCCCACACGGGCCCTGTCTCTCTGTCTTCCTGGCCATGCGCCGCTCCTGCCCGTCCCCTGCAGCCCTCTTCTTTGTCGTGATGACCCTTCTCTGTCACTGCCGTCTGGTGTGATAGCCATAGCCACGTGTGGCCATTTACACTTAAAAATGAAAACTGACTGAACGGGAAAATTCAGGAGTTGGTTGTACTCCCTATATTTCTGTTCACATGTGGCCACGCTGGGCAGCTCGGATGTGGACCGGTTCCATCCATGATAGGGGATCAGGTCACCAGCGGCCACGTCCTGATTTATGAAGAAAAGGGCAGGAGATTAGTACACTGACTCCCACCCAAGAGCGGAGATCACGGCTCTTACCCTACTTGGAAATAAGGACGTTTTGCTGGGAGGGAGCCACGCTGAGGCACGGGCTGCGGGTTGGGAAGCCCTCCTTGGCCGCTGTCATCCTGCAGCATGTCTGCCCCACGGGGCTGGAGGGGGCGCAGGGGACAGGCGGACCTCAGGTTTTAGCTGCAGGTGGAGAGGAGATGCCTGAGGCAGACGCAGGGCAGATAAAGTCTGGGCTGCGAGCAGCGAAAGGAAGAAGAGGGCCCAGGTCCTGGACCGCTGTGCTCCAGGCCTGCAGCATAAGCCTGAGGCAGGTGATGAGATTCCGGAAGGTTCTCTGCATGCGTCTGACTTTCCAGGGTGGTACCTTATGGCCCTGGGGAGCAGTTCACTCCATGATTGCAAAGAACTGACTGACAGTACGCACCCCCCCCTTTTTATAATGTATTTAAGGGATTTATGTGGTTTTTAGAATTTTTTAAATAGCGATTAAAAAGATCATGGTAGATATTCATAACATACAGTTTATCATCGTAACCATCTCTCTGTGCACCGGTCAGCAGTACTAAGTATGTTCCCATTGTTGTGCAACGCGTCTCTAGAACCTTCTTGCTCCCCTAAGTGATACTGTCCTGTTCAACACCGTGAATCTGACACTCCAGGAGCCGCACAGAAGCGGGATCCTACGGGGTGTGTCCTTCTGTGTCTGGCTCGCCCACCAGCTCCGTCTGTCGTGCACCCGTGTGGACAGACCGCACTGCTGATCCGTCGGTTGGTGGAGGAAGCGATGTTTCTGAGCTGGGTTAGAAATCAGCCTTTGAAAATAGATAGAATGCCCAGCTCCGTCGTGCGCTGTGTGGGCTCACGTAAACCAGGACGGCTGAGCTCCTGGCGTCCCGTGCGTGTTCCCGCTTCCACCCCACGTCACAAGTCACATTCCAGGTACATTCAAGATGTTTTACCTGGATATCATAGTTTGGGTTTTCTGTGTTTGTTTTTGTCAAAAAACAAATTGATATGGGGGGAGGGAGCTGGAATATAAAGAATGTAAAAATGCAAGGTTTCAGGCTCTTCAGAGAAATTCCTGCGGGTTTTTTTGAAATAGGCTGTTCCTTCCTTTGTGAAGGAGAGGTGACGTCACTGCTTCGTGACCGGTGCCCGCACACCTGCAGCTCACGTGACGCCCTCCTGACGGGAGCCCGTGTGACTCGGAGCAGATAGGTTACCCTGTGCGGGAGGGTTTTTAAAAGGCGCTTGGAGTTTTTTTCTCTGTTTTGCATTCTGGGATGAAACGCTGACCAGTATTAGATAAACACGTCGCAAAAACGGTATCATAACAGGGCAAGTTTTTTTTTTTTTAAGATTTTTTATTTATTTATTGGACAGAGATAGAGACAGCCAGCGAGAGAGGGAACACAAGCAGGGGGAGTGGGAGAGGAAGAAGCAGGCTCATAGCAGAGGAGCCTGACGTGGGGCTCGATCCCATAACGCCGGGATCACGCCCTGAGCCGAAGGCAGACGCTTAACCGCTCTGCCACCCAGGCGCCCCAACAGGGCAAGTTTTTGAATCCAGGAAGAGAGACAAAACAGCCCGGAAGTTCAGGATGGAGAGCTCAGGGGATCAATCACATTCTCGGTGTTCAGACCTGGGCCCCTGAGTCACACGGGCAGAGAAAGGTGCCCACGACATCTCCTTACAGAGGAAGACAAGGTCTCTCGACATCTGCAAACATTTGTAGACTGGTGTCTGACCGTAGGGTGACGGGGAGAGAGAGAGAGGCCTTGCTGTGGTCCAGTGGGGCCTGAGAGGGGCAGCTCCTGCCTGAGGATGGGCTCCCACCCTGCCGCCCACACCCAGACACCTGCCGGGCCCCCAGGCTGGTCCAGCCTTCAGGGACCCTGGGGCCCTGCCACGGAGGGCTGTGCCATGCCTGACAGCTGTCCTGCCACCACCCAGGGATGGTCTGGGACACGTGCCATCCTGTGACTCCACCTCCTGCCAGGCCTGCCCACCGCCCCCCGGCCTTGTCTCCTGCGGTGCCTGCACCAGGCTGAGCTGGCCTCCTGGGCTTGGAAATGCTCACTGTCACCCCAGCCCTGACGCTGGTGAGGCATCCAGTGTAGCCACGGTCCCTTCTCGCCCTCCTCCAGCTACGGGCCATGAGCCCTGGGCCCAGCGGGAGCTGTGGGTGCTCTGAACGCCCCGCCTGGCTGCTGTCTCTCCTTAAACCCTTCACCTTCTCTTTCCACACAGACCGTGAGGCCGCCTGGCTTGCTATGACCTGTAGGTGTTTGCATTCCAGGAAACATCGCTCAGAGATACAGACCTGACTTACTGGTGTGGGACCCTCAGACCACATCTGTCCTGAGGCCCGGGGTCCTGCCCTGGGGAGCGGCTGCCGCACCCCCAGCAGACTGGACGGTGCAGGTCTGGTGACTCCGGGGCCTCAGGAGCCCTCCGTTCCAAGGTGGGGAGACCGCGGCTTCACCAGGCCCTGGAGGCTGCGTGCCCCGATGCTCACCCATGGGCACCCTGACCCTGGGGCCCAGACGACCACAACCTCATATTGGAGGCACTGATTGATACATACGCATCTATTCTGCGTTAGGTGGGTGGAGACACGCGCAGTCCCCCAGGTGAGAACAGCAGAGGCTGTGGAATCAGAGCTCACGGCATCAGGGCGTCGGCCAGGCCACCGTCACGTGCCACGTGCGTGTGGCAGAGACTCAGGCAGGTGGGGTGGGGAGAGCTCAGGGTGGCACAGGGATGGCCGGTGGGAGGAGGGGGGCAAACATGGGCTCTGGCCGGGGATGGCTCAGGGTTGGGGGCCCTGGTCTAGGCGCTGGCTGGGACGGCTCAGGGGTGGGGGGGGCCCTAGGTTGGGGGGGGGGACATAGGCACCGGCCAGGACAGCTCGGGGGCCTGACGTAGGCTCTGGCCGGGACACCGGAACAGCTAACCAGAAGTGGGTCCCATGGGATGGTCAGGGAAGCACCTTGGGCTTTCTCGGGTTGGCCCTAGGACTCAGGATAAGAGTTGGGGAAGTGGCAGTGACTGACCACATCCCGGCCATCGAGGGCAGGTGGCCCCGGGGCGGGGGAGGTGGTATCTGGCTTCCAGGATTGCTGCTGGAGACAGCAGTGACCTTCCTGCAGGGGTGACCTCTCAACGGCAGCCTGGCTGTCTGGGCTGCAGCCGACATTGTGGGCTGGTTTTCTGGGCTGGTTGCTGCAGGTCATGGGTCAGAGTTCCGTTTTTGTAGACACCTGACTATGTCCATCTGCATATCAATCTTCCGAGGCAAAAGTTTAACTTCTGTAAAGGGATTTGTAGCCACAATTAAGGAGACTGTTTTGCTGCTGGTGGAAGGAAAGTTGCAAGCCATTGGGGTTGGTGAGGGGCCGTGGATGGTGTGTGAGTGCGGACATGGGAGCGAGGGAATGAGCCCTGGCAGGTGCACCAGGACTGGTGCAGATCAGCGGACCCTCAGGTCCTCAGCACTGGGCCAGGAGACAGGGACCCTCGGCAGGCTGGAGGGGTGTGGGGAGGGGAGCAGTGGCCCCTGATTCCAGTGCAGGGCAGAGGTGAATTCAAGGCCCCTGTGGCTGGGCTGGCACTGGAGGGGGGCTGACGCCTTCACGAGCCCCGTATCTACCTGAGAGCCGGGTGGGGGACCAGGCACGGCAGGACACAGGCAGGAGGCACACGTGAGTAGTGTGTGGTCAGTCAGCGTCAGATCAGAGGTTCCAGGAGGGGCAGCAAACGACCCACAGTGGCCGCCAGAGATGGCATGTGACCAAACGTTCTCCCTCGCGCACACAAGGACAGAAGCAGCTTGGGGTCACAGGGGTCCTTCCCAGTATACCCCTGCCTAGCTCCAGAGCCCCAGCAAGGCCCACCTCTGGGTCTGCCCAGTGAGAGGGTCACGTGATCCTGTCCCAGCCCTTCCAAGCAGTGGGGTCACTAATTCCCAGTTTAAAAGGAAGCAAGAAAGGTGAGCCCGTGGTTTGTCCAAAACCATTGGATTAGTGCCGGCTATTTTCCTAAGAAGCCGCTGGTCTGCCCAGGGAAGGGGGCGGTGTGGACCAAGCCCGATGTGCCCCTCCCCCCACACCCACTAACTTCAGACAACTGGGTCAAGCACCCTCGGGTGACGCTCTGGCTGGGGGGGGCAGTGAGGGCTCTCCCAGTGGGACCGGGGCTCAGGAAGCATGCAGAGTGCCCAGCAGGGAAGCAGGCGCAGCCCACGGCCTCCCTTGAGTCCAGGGGACAACTCCAGGCTCCCCTCCCTCTGGTGCTTGAAGTCTGGACTGAGCTCACGGGAAGACAGATGCCCCAGTATTGATGGGTTTGCCGTGAAGCAGGGCTTTCTTAGGACCGGCCCGTCATCCCGGCTTTTAGAAGACCAGAAAAGCACCAGGACTTGCCCCCCTGCTCTGACCCCCTCAGACAGCCAGGCAGGGAGGATTCCCAAACACCCCCTCCCGGCAGGCAGCTGGACCCCGTGGCCATGCCCAGGGAGGAGAGAGGGTGGGGGGTTCCTAGACTTGCCCACTAGCGCAGCCTGTGAAGTTGGCCTGCCCCCCACATTCCTGGTGGGGCACCCGGGGCCTGCCTGGGTCGCAGGCAGCCTTCACTTCTGGACGCAAGAGGGCACCATTGGTCAGAACGCATCCTTAATCCTGGTGATGGGCTTTTGTGGGTTCCTGTGACGGGCACTCCGTGTGCCCCAAACCATGCGTGTGGCCAGCGTGGGTTGCAAGCTGCTCTGGGAAGCTGCCCCCCAAGTTGTCTCCCGAGAGCCCCGCCGCCCTGTGGAAGCCACCCAGAGGAAGGGGACCAGCCACGGGGTAGAAGGGGCATTGACGGGGACCCTGCCCGGCCCTCTGCTGCTCCCGGAAGCCATGCCCCCCCAGCTATGTCGGACCTGGAGAGGCAGTAAGCTCCTGGTGCCCCAAGACTTCTTCCTAACGGCCTCTCCTCCAGATGTCACCATGTGCACCCTGCCACCCCCCACCTGAGTGCTCCCCTCTACCCCCTCCTGCCAGCATGATGCCCACTGCCCCCCACACCTCCCTGCTGTGTCCTTGGGCCCCCCAACTCCACTCCACCCCGATGTCACCTCATCATGAGTCTGGGGACAGCTGATTCCCAGGCTGCTCACCCCCCACCCCCCGCCGGTCCTCACTTGCCTGCTGACCCCACCCAGGCCCCAGGTCCAGCAGCAGTCCCCCATCCCCCAGTGTCCGGACCTGCTCCGGGCTCTCCTGGGACAGAAGCTGGATCAGGGCTGGCATCTCTGTGTCATAGAAAGCCCTCGGGGCTCATCCACAGGACTGGCCACACAGGTGTGGCCCCAGACCAGCAGGAGCGTTCAGGAGCTCGTTAGAAAGGCGGCCCCACTGAGGCCTCCTGAGCCCAGGTCTGCGTGTACTTAGCAGCCTAGGAGTCCAGTGTGTACGCTGCTGTTTGAGAAGCAGCAGGCTGTGGCCTGTAGGGGTGCTCCGTCCCTCTGCTGGCCCAACATGGCCACTCTCTGCTGAGGCTTTCTAGCCCTGTGATCCTGGCTTCCGTTTGTGACTCCACCTGCCCGGCTCTGTGACGACCTGGCGTAAACAGGCAAGTCCCACACTCCCTGCCGGGTCTGGGCAACGAGATGCAGCTAATCCAGGAGCAGGACAAATGGATACAGCTGACGGCAGACGTCACCGTCAGGGGACCGCCCAGCCCTTGCTTCCAGACTGTTCTCACGCTGCTCCCTGCTCCCGCCCGGGGATGGGGAGGGTGCACCCACATGATGGGGCTGTGGGCCTGGGCCACCAAGGCCACCCAGGTGTGGGAGAGGGCACCAGTGTGGCCAAGTCCCAGAAACAGACTTTGCGTGAGCTCTGTGCCTCCTTTGATTATTGGGGCCAGAAGTGAGCTCACCACCCTCACTCAGCAGCTCAGCAGCTGGCCAGTCCGGCCCCTGGGAGCCGACTGTTTAGGGGCTGGAGGCAGGTGTCTGTGCGTCTGCTGGGCTGTGTGTGTCCACTTCCTTGTGGCTGCCAGCTTCTCCACGGCTGCCCCCTTCAGCACCACCAGCCCAAGACCTGGAGCGCCGGGCTCCCTGGGGGGTGGCTTCTCAGAGATGGAAACGTGAGCCGCCCTGTTCCCTGGACGTATGCGCTCAGAGGCCCGAGGCTGGAGGCTGGAAGCAGGGCTCCAGTCGGAGTCAGTCCTTTCACCCAGTGGACAGAGCGGGACCCTCCTCCGTGGGGTGGAGGTGGTGCTGCTGGCCCGGCTGCTGGCGGCACGGCCCGTGGGGCTTGCTCGGGGGTGGCAGCTGTGTGGGCGCGTGGGAGGCCAGAAAGGTCTCCACATCCTGAAGACGGCTCCGCCTCTCAGCTCTGTGCACCTGTGGGTCAGGGTCACCGGTGTGGTGGCCGACGAGGTGGGTATGCAGGAGGGCTGTCCTGGGCCCCACGCTGGGTCCTGCCATGTGGGCAGCCTCGCCGTCTGCTTCTGGGGTCAGCTCTTGCTCCGCACGTGCCCCAACACCCAGGAGTGAGGCAGGGGCCCTGAGGAGGAGGGCTCCTGCCTGGCCCTGTGTAGGAGGCTGCCTGGGGATGGGAGGGTGGAGGGGGCTGCTCTGTTCCGCAGGGTAGACTTGGCCTGGGAGGTGGCTTGCAGGTGACCAGCAGCAGCCAGAGCCAGACCATGGGGTTCACCCCGTCTGTGCTCATCTGCTGTGAGACTTTGGGCAAGTGACTCAACCTCTCTGAGCCTCCATTGCTCGGCTCTGGGCTGGAGAGATAGTGGTCCCTACCTCAGAGGACCGTCATGAGGATTAAAAGAAGTAGATCTGCCCTTGGCAGTTCCGAAGCACGAGAGAGACAAGAGGGTCCCTGCTGGCCTGGGGGACAAGTTAACGTATGATTCCTTTGCGTGTGTGTGTGCGTGTGCGTGTGTGTGTGTGTGTGTGTGTGTATTTTAAGTAAGCCCCACGCCCAGCGCGGAGCCCAATGCAGGGCTTGAACTCACAACCCTGAAATCAAGATCTGAGCTGAAACCAAGAGTCAGACCGTTAAATGACCGAGCCCCCCAGGCACTACCCCCTCTCTTGTATTTCACCTGTAATTTTATTTATTTTTTTGAATTTGGGCTGTTGGTGGTGGGTTTCTTGCTGTATTTTGATCAATGCCTGTTTGTGATGCTGGTCTTCTGATTACGACAGTGACAGCGTGGAAGCAACGTGGGGGAGTGGGGCTGAGGCCCTGGGGCCTGCCCTGCCATGTGGCCGTGCATTGCATAAGCGCGAACACTCTGCTAAGGGCATGGGGCTCAGCATGGGGCCCAGCGTGGTGAGCTCTGTGGCAGAAAATGGGTGTGTTTGTGCCACGGGAGAGAGAATGTTCTGGGTTCGGGAGCTCAAACGAGGTGTGGCGTTCCGAGGTCTGATGTGAAATGGCGAAGGGGACCTGCCCGTCACAGACGACAGGCAGTCCCCACCAGGATCAAAGCTCCGGTTCAGCAAGAAGGGGAGGCAAGGAGTCATGCCTTGTTCACGGAGTCGGGCCTTCTTCTCCGCAAAGGGGAGACACGGAGTCGGGCAGCGAGTGAGAATCCACAGTGCCCGAGCACATGGTGGGTTTGCAGGAACGGCCCATTAACCCTCCCAGCGGCCCCAAGAGGGGGCACTGTTTGGGTGCCTGTTTTGGAGGAAAGAAGTCGAGATGCTCCGTGGTGCGCTGAGGAGCCGCCCTGAGCCCTCTCCCGTCCCCAGCCTCGTTGGCATTGCCTCTCCCAGAGAAGGGGGTGCATTCTGTTGGGCTGGTGGTTCATGGTGTGCACAGTGGAAACGAGCGTCTCTGGGCCCTCCATTCTCTTCCGCGTGAGGAAGGGTGAGAGCCCAGGTGAGTCTCTGCTCAGGGCATCTGAGGCCGTGAGAGCCCCTCCAACGAGGGTGTGTGGCTGGTTGGTTGGGAGGGGAGGCTCAGCAGAGCACCTGTTGTGGGCAGATCTCGCCCAGAGATGCTATTTCCTGTCCTCCCTGCCGTGGCTCTCTGGGCTCCCGCGGCCGGCCCAGGACGGAGCCCGGGAACCGGGTTTCCCTCGCTTCGGTTTCCCTCGCCTCGCAGCTTCCTCGCCGGCCTGCGCAGCCTGAAGCAGGCAAGCTGGCTGGCAGTGTGCAGGGAGCATGACCTCCATGGAGCCCTGGCTCCCGGCCCTGACACTCAAGTGACAAACAGACCTTCCCTGCAAGAGAGCTAAGCCAGCTCTGAAGACAGTTGTGCGGGGGGCGCCCCACGCAGCTGTGAAACGCGGTCGTGGCTTCTCGCCATGTGTGCACGCGGGGGCTCTCGTCTCCACGCAGAAAGGCTGCTCCGGATGAAAGCGGGTGTCTGCGTGCATTTACCTGCAAGGCCTCTGCCGTTCCTGAGCCAGGCAGCTGTAACCAGCTGGACGTGGGGGAGCCCACGGAGTCAGCAGCACGCTGCTCGGTGCATTGCCGTGACCCCCGCCACCTCAGTAAGGACACGTGGACGCCCTGACTTGTTATGTGATCATGTAGGCAGCAGAGCCTTTCCAGACTGCATCCTTCCCGTGTGCTCCGTGGGATTCTGATTTTCCTTTAAACCCAGAAGTGGCTTCCTCACATGCGTTCACAGACTGGGAAATTGGCAATTCAAGCCAGCCCCTGGGCGTGCCCGTCTTCCCTCCACGGGGATGGGCGGGCGGTGGCGGCTGGTGCTGCACCATTGGCTTGGAGTGAAGTTTCCCAGCGGAAGCGGACCTCCCTGTTCTCCGCGGTGACTCAGGCTTGTGCGTTCGGCTGAGGCAGGACGGACTTGTCATTTCACAGCGACTCAGCGTTCTCTCTATCACAGATGTTGCTGTTGGAAGGAGCCATTTCTTGCCTCCCGTTCCCAACAGATGCTTGCGAGCCTGCGGATGCCTCGGGGATCTTCTCCCGAAAGTGTAGCCATGCCATCAAGAGTGATTTTATAACGCGGACACACGCAGGGACCTCACGTGCCAGGAGTAATGTGATGTACGGATCATTAAACTTGTTTTGGGGGCTTAGCCAGCTGGTCAACCCGGAAAGGAAAATGATTGGCTCTTAGGGTGGAACAGAAGGTGACGGAGCTCCAGGAGGGGTCTGCTGGGGTCTTTGTGCTGTGAGATGGCCGGTGTGGGGCTGGGAGTGTGAGCAGCATACGGGAGCATATGTCCGTCTTTAGATAAGAGCACGTTCTGGAAGTTGCGTGGACAAGGCTCATGGAAATGCTGCAGTCTGCTCAGACACTTACTTGGCATGCATTTTACCGTGCGGTGTGGAAGCCGCCCCAGGATTCTAGGAGGAATCTCTCCATGTAAGGTTTTCTCGGCGCTTCGCGAAAGCCCTGAGTCTGCTGCACACGCTAACTGCAGCTCTCTCTCCTCGTTTCAGCTTACAGGATGCTGGCATCGGATTCATCCTGGTCATAGACCGGAGGCAGGACAAATGGACCTCGGTGAAGGCATCGATCCTGCGAATAGCAGTAAGTGTTGGTGCCGGGCTCTGGGACACCTGCCTCTGCTCATCCCCGGGGCCGGGTGACGGCACTGTTTCTGTCCTAGCCACGCGTCTGCCTGGCGGCAGCTTGTGTCCTCCTCATCCACACTGCACCAGCCCCAGTGGCCTGAGGCAGGGCCAGGGGTCACCTGGGAGCCCACGTCCCCCCGGGGCTGCTTGAGCCGCTGGAGCGTGTGTGCGTGCGTGTGTGTGTGTGCACACGTGTGTGTGTTCTCAGATGGGCTCACTCTTAGGGGGCTTGTTATCATTCACAACAGCTCCACCAGCGGGTTTGTTCTGACCATAGGGTATGGGCAGTGCTAAGGACTGGACGTGTGTTCATCCTTAAACCGAGCTCAAGGTCCTGAGTTAACAGGACATCCAGTGTCGTACAGAGTCTTCAGCCTGCAAGTCTGAAAGATCAGCTTTTCCTAACTGATGTTTTCCTTTCCAAAAGGGCTGTTACCCTGTAGTGTTCCAACAACCCAGACACCTCATCCTTCCTGTACGCGAGCCTGCAGCAGGGACCCCGTTGCCAGCTCTCTCGCACAGAAGGGCGGCCGCTCTGTGGCGGCTGCTCTGTGGCTGTTTTTAGCCGCAGTAACAGTTCGGGAGGGAAGAGTGAAGTCAGCAGCTTCTGCCCTGCCCACGAGCTCCGTGTGGAGCGCGTCACCCACGCTCACTCTCGGCAGCAGGGGGATCGGAGCGCCAGAGCCGGGGTCGTTGGCCAGGACGGCTCTGCTGCCCCCAGGCAGTTCCCAAACCCCTAACCCCGACGGAGTACAATCCTCCTAACCTCTGGCTCTGGGTCTTGCATTCAGACTGCCTTGGCTGCTGACCTGAGAGGCGGCTAGGCTACGGTTCTGGGTAGAACAGAAGAACCGCTCCCTTCCCGCCGATTGCCTCACTCCACGTCCTGACGGCAATTAGGGCCTTGGTGTCTGCTCTTACACCTGCAGGGCTTCCCTGCAAACCTGCCTCTGGGCTTTGGGATCCCGCCTTTTTCTTACTGAAAAAATGTCTCCCTGTACCACCCAATACACGTCCCGCTCCCCGTCCCCACCCCCAACACACATGTCCTGCTCCCTGTCCCCACCCCCACGCGTGTCCCTCCCGTCGTCCCCACCCCCCACACACATGTCC
>NC_048224.1:140629160-140651855 GCF_002007445.2 Ailuropoda melanoleuca
CCACCCCCACACATGTTCCTCCCCCTCGTCCCCACCCCCACACACTTCCGTGCCATCATTTATGAAACAAATGAAAACATTTTGAAATGTTTCAAGAGAAATAGACTTGTTATAAAATTATCTTCTGTTTTAAATCCCCTGAAGCCTACAAAGCCCTTTTGACATGTCATCAGCAGTTAACAGCCAATGTGTCCATTTCATTATTTTAAATTTTAAAGGAAGTTTGCATGTGATGTCACATGGCAGCCAAGTTAAGAATTAAATTGTAAGAACCACGGTCAGATGCACAATAGACTTAAGAAAAGTATTTCTCAAGTCAGTACGTTGGTCCTGGGTTGAATACCAAGACCTTCTCTGTCAAGGATGTCATCGCTTCGGAAGGTAACACTGTTATAATAACGCTTTTCAAATGTAAATCATCTCTCCAGATCTTCTCCGTTTATCCAGCCCTGATCTAACGCACGTTCAAGTGTATCATGATGCGGCGGTCTCAGGCGTCAGGCTCTTTGCCGAGGTGGTCACGGGCATCTCCTCCGTGCCAGAAACTGCCTTCCTGTCCCCCTGCACACACGCCTGTCCCCGGAGGGCCCTCGTCCCAGCACGGCAGGCAGCCTCCGCTCCTCTTTCTCCTCCGGCCTCCCAGCCTCCCACGGCACAGTGCTCCACATGGCCTCCCGCCCTGGAAGGCACGGCCACGCCTGCCACACGTCACGGGTTCCTAGAAGTCTAGCCCATCTTCACGGGGCAGGCACCCAGCCCAGGCCCCAGATGAGATAGGTTCTCCATGACTGTCTCTCAAGGCCATCTGTCACCTGGTTAGACACAGGAGTGTCCCCAAATACGGGATAGTTTTTTAGGAAAGACAAATTATTTTTAAGAACTGAAGTGGCCTGTGGGTGCCCCCTGCCATTGAGCCATGTGGCCCGGAGCAGACCTGGGCCAGGAGCGCAGAGCCCCTACCTGCCAAGAGCCGTCCTGGTTTCCTGTGTCATTGACTTCACGACCAGGTAGATTTCTAAAGCATGCTGGCTCATCTTTGAACCTTTGTTTTGTAAAAATCAAAACTGAAAAGTTGGTGTTTGAGTTTTAATATTTTTGCACAAATTTGTACACCATAAAAATAAAAGTTTTTAGAATTTCTTTTTTCCCATAAGTCTTGGGGTTCCCCAGTATTGGTTTGGAAACCCCAGAAGTTAATGTTTTCCCAGCACAGTTGTCAAAAATTCTCTTTAACTCCAATTCTTTTTATTATATGAATTTACTGGTCCCACGAATGCCCAAACATCTGCTCATACTTCGAGCATGTTTATTGAGAGTCTGCTATGTGCCCAGCACTGTGCGGGATTGGGGCGTTGGAGATACAAGCGGGAAAATGAGCAAAAGTGTGCAGCCAAGTGGGGTGCAGACAGCTGACAGATGCTGTGACACAGGTTGTGAGCAGAGCTGCAAACACACAGGGGGGTGCTGGAGGCAACACCGAGCGGGCCTGCAGGGAGGTCGGGAGGCTACGAGCCAGGCCCATTGCCCTGCGTGTGTCCATCTCTGAGCCAGGGTGTGGGGGTGGGACCTCCACCATGGCTCCGCGGTGGGGACAGGAGGTGGGAGACGGAGCTGGCACTCTTGTCCCCATGTTGGAGAGCAGGGTGGGGACAGAGTCGACCCACTGGCGCTGCCAGCTGGGGCTGTGAACCTGGACCGCCAGCTTCGGTGGGCCTGTGCTTCTGTCTGGGGGGCTCTGGGGAAGCCATGAGCTAACGCCAGCCCGCCCAGCACCCTTGACAGGGTTTCTACGCGCTGCCCCCGGGACGGTCCCCCCGAGCGCCTGGGCCACAGTTTGCTGCAAGCCGGTGGTATGGAGGCTGCCTGCATCTCCAGATGCATTTGGCCGCCCGAGTGCGATGTGGCATGTGCATAACAGCCTATCATTTGGGGCTATTTTTAGCCACCATGCGTGCCAGCTCCCTAGCGGTGCCTTGCCTGCTGCGAGGTGTTGTTTCTGCCTGGAAGCCTTCAGCTTGGCTTGGAATAGAAAAATAAGGAGCCAAAGTCCAGAGTCCCTAAAATCAGGCTTGCCCTGTCTCCTGCATCAGCTCTGTGGGGGTGTTGGGGGCTATGGGCACGCTCATCTGTCACAGTCGTGGTCACAGCCGGCGGACAGGGGGGCAAACAGGGAGACCCAGGGCTGAGGATGCGCTGGCTCAGTCTGCACTGTCCGCGGACGAAGGTGTCTTTTGGAAAACACCCAAGCATGCTCCCCTGGGGCTCCGTTTCCCATTTTAGCCCACCTGCCCTGTGCCTGCACATGCGAGCGTGCGTGTGAGTATATGGGCATTCGTAATGGAGCGTACGGACTTCCGTCTTGAGCTAGCCTGATTCAAGCCCATCCGTGTCCCAGAGCCTGCGCTGAAGGCGCTTTCAGTCACATGGGGCAGGACTGTGGTTTCTGCCTGTGAGGCCAGTGCCGTCCGCGTGTGCAGAAAAGGTGCAACGTGAAGTGTCCCGGGGTGCAGGGGTCTTTAGGTCGTCTGGTAAATATTCTACACGTGGCAAAATAACCTTGCATGAAACAAGGGAGTGAGCTCCTACCATGTGCCACTTACTAGAGTCTAAGCACAAAGTGCCGAGCACCGACGGAGGTGAAGACAGGAGCGGTGTGAGCCCCAGGAGGGCTTCCCGGTGGAGGCGACACTGGACACACAGGAGCCTCTAGGATGTTTATCCAGAAACCACTTCACTCTCTGTCTCCAGATGGCTTTGTATGGCCGTCACACTGTGAGCGTTCCGAAGTCGGAAAGTAAACGATATCATCTGACCTTACGGAACCTGTCACAAGCCTTCTGCGATCGCTAAGGAAATTTGTAGCCCTCATCCCAAATCCTCCTTCCCGTTACCTGTTTGTACAATAAAACGTTACTGTTGGTCCTTTTCCAGCTCTTCGTACGTACACTTGATTCCAGCCCAGGGGAAGTTTAATTACAGCTCCTGTGTTCAAAGTACGTGTTTGTGTAGAACAGTGACGGCTTCTCGCGCGGCCGGGGTCTCTCAGCTGCCCTCCTTCGTGGAAGATTCAGGAAGATGCAGCATCAGAAAGACCAGAGTGGAGAGAAGGCGGGGAGAGAGTGTTTCCCGCCTCCGGCCGCTTGCGGCCCCCACTGCCCGCGGGGTTAACCCAAGTGAAATCTCGGCAGGACAGCTCGGCTTCCTCCGCTAAGTCCACACTCTTGTCCTCGCGGCGCACCCGCCAAGAGGAGTGAAGGAGGGCGATGAAAGCGATATTGACATTTAGAGAAGATGATTCATTGTCGCCTCTGGGGGAGACTTTCATAAGGAGCTTTCCTTAAATAGTGGTGGCCAGCTTCGCAGATGCTGGTGGGAGGTTCTCGCAGCCCCCACGTGGACAGGTGACCCAGAATCTGCCCGCGGGGCCTCCGACCTTCACCGCTGCTCCTCTGAGTCATTTCCTTTCTGCTCAAAGGACCCAAACCTCGTGGGGGCCGCCCACGTGAACCGGAGCGAGGATGGGAGCCCTGCTCGAGGGGCTGCTCCAGTCACAGTCCCCTGCTGGCTGCACTGCAGGCGCCTAGCCAGGTTTGCTGGCATACGGGTGCCCTCGGGGTGCCCCGGCCCGGCTGTGGGCCAGCGGGTGAACGTGGCCCAATGTGGAGGCTGCAGTGGGCCGGTAGGTGCTGGAACACAGCCCTCCATGCCCCACTGCCCACGTCCTGTCCCCCAGGGCTGCAGTGGCTGTGCAGACATGTCAGGAACCCCTGGGAGGGCACGACTGTCCGCCCACCCAGGTGCCGCCGATGGCCGAGTGTGAGCACTGCCCTGGGGGCTCTGGGGACGACGGTCCCCACAGGTGTGGGGGGCCCTCCCCAGAAGGCCAGGGCACAGGGCCGGAGACAGCCAGAGTCACCAGTGCAGGTGGCGGCTTCACACCCCGACGAGGCAGCGCCGGACCATCCCCAGACACAGCGGGCTCTGGTGTGCAGGCGGCCAGAGATGCCAGAGAAACCACGAGGGAAGGCGAGGCGCTTGCTGTGGCCCCCGAGTGGTGGCCAGGGGCGGGCCCCCCCAGGACCGTCGCTGGTCATTGGGTCAGGGGCACGTGCAGCAGAGACGCAGGGATGGGAGCCACGTGTTGGGGGGCGAACCTGAAGAGAAGCAGGGGGCATGTAAGTTTCCTTGTGGAGTGAGGCCCTCGGGACCAGGGGTGCTAGGCGGGGCAGGGCTGAGGTCAGGGAGGCCACTGTGGGCCGGGCTCTGGCCTCTGGTTTGTTTGCCGAGTGGGGAAGTCTCTGGAAGGTTTGCTCAGGAGGGTGTCATGACTCAGCTGACACTCACAGGGGTCACAGTGGCACTTCCGAGGAAAACAGGCTCAGGGCAGTGTTGGGGGGGTGGGGGGATGCGGAGCTTGCTCAGGGGAGGGGTGGGGAGTCCGGGACAGGAGCTGGAAGGAGAGTGCACAGGCTTTGGGACTGGCTGTGAGGCCCGAGAGGAAGGGGCAACCAGGAGAGCCCGGGGTGTGGGCCGAGCCCTGACTGGTCGTTGGCCACCAGGAAGGCTCCAGCCTTGGTCACCCTGTGCCCACGGGTCCAGACCTCGGTCAAGGCCCTTCTCCTGGCTCTTCTTCTGTTCCACGGACTTGCTGTCATGTGGAGATCAGGCCCGGCCTCAGAGTCCCCGGGGGTTCATTCAGTGCATATCCAGCCTTGAGGCCTTGAGGGTGAGGCCAGGACCCCATCGTCAGCTGTTTTGACCTGGGCAACCCCGAGGCATGTGGGCCAGGAGCACAACTGTCATGGGGTCCCTGCCCCTACAGCACCAGCTTCTCCCAGGGGCTCCAGCCCCTGTGAGACCCACTGGACCCGACACTTGAGGGGGCCCCGGGGCCTGAGGGCCGTCCAGGGGCGTCCCCTGCTAGGGGCAACGCTGGCACAGGGCATTGGGGGGGGGCCGCACCTAGGCAGTGACACCTTCCCGCCCATGCACACATGTTGTTGAGGTCCCGCTGCCAGGGCCTCACGAAGACTGACGGGCGTGTCTCTGTTCCCGAGTGAGGCTCTCCCAGGGACGCCTGCCGGGATGGGACGGGGCGGATCGGGGGGAGAAGGCCGGGGCAGCTCCACCGCCGGCTCCTGGCCCCGGGGCTCCTGTCCGCCGGTCCTGCCGAGAGCAGGGTGGATGTGAGGGGCCCCGGGGTGTGGCCGCAGCCTGAGCGTCCGTCGGCGGGTGGACGGTGAAGACGCTAAGGCACACGGAGGCGTGAGCTGCAGAGCGCGTGGGCACAGCAGGGTCTCCCGTCGCATTCCATGCTGCTTTGTCTGTTCCAGGCTGTGCCGTTCTTTGCTGCGCACCATGTGTCAGCTGCGTTCGGCCCGGGTAGCCAGAAACCAAACTGAGTTCCTTCAGAATGTCTCCTTTTAGTAATGGGGTCTCCCGGGAATCAGCGTCTAGAAATCATCGGCGCCTAGAATAGGCTTTTACTAAATGTCTGTCGCGCCTCGTTTCTGCGGTTTCGTGCAAGCACGGTCCGCTGCGTGTGCGTCAGGAGTGTGTGCGGGGAAGGTACGTTACAGATGGGGAAACAGAGGCACAGGGAGGCAAGTAGGTTGCCCGAGGTCGCGCGCCTTGAAGCAGAGCCAGGAGAACGTACTCACGTAACTTTATCTGAAGACGTGTGCGCGGGGTGGGGGCTTACCTCTGTCCTGGCCTTAGGAATGCATCCGTGTGTCTCTGTGACTTTGCTCTCATTTGACAAGTGTCTTAGTTCCCTGGGACTGTCCTCACAAAGCACCCACACAGAGGGGGCTGGAAATGGCAGAGTCACGGGCTCACAGCCTGGAGCCCGAGGTCCACGGTGAAGGTGCCGGCAGGTTGGTCCTGGGGCCGCGAGGGAGAAGCTGTCCCTCTCCCAGGTTCTGGAGGGTTCTGGCGATCTCTGGAGCTCCTAGGCTGGTAGACGTGTCCCCCGTCTTCACGCGGCATCTCCTATGTGTCCGCGCCCAAGTGACTCCCTTCCATAAGGACCAGGAATATTGGCTTTGGGGCCACAGTAATGACCTCACACAAACTTGGTCAGCTCTATAAAGACCTTGTTTCCAAAAAGTCACATCCTGAGTCACTGGGGTTTGGGCTTGATGTGTGAATTTGCAGGGACACCGTTCAGCCTGAAACAAGGCTTTAGACCTCACAGTTGATAATGCACGTCCTGTGTTTGCTGCAGCAGTGTGACCTTCTCCTTTTCTTTTAAGAAGGGGGCTGTCTCTACAGAGCCTGGTGTCAGCAGCCACTTCTGTTCCCGTGTGATGTCCTCCCCGTCCGGACCGCGCTGTCAGCAGCAGGCTCTTGAGGACCCTGCACTCAGCTGCACATCTGCCCACAGCCCTTCTGTTGTCTTGCAGGCGTCCTTCCCAGCAAACCTCCAGCTCGTCCTGGTTCTGCGCCCAACGGGGTTTTTCCAAAGGACTCTCTCTGACCTTGCGTTCAAATTCAATAGAGATGACTTCAAGATGAAGGTGCCCGTAAGTATGTCCCGCGTCCGCTCTGCGGTGGGTGGGTGTCATTGCTCTCTGGACCCACGCTTGGTAACGGGAGCCCCCGGTCGGGGCCCACCCCCAGCACGGCAGGCGGACCGGCCACGTGGACCGTCGGGAACTGCTGGTCCTCTCTCACGGTCCTTCCCTCCTTCCGCTCCCTGGGGAGAGCGCATCCACGCTGTGCCTCAGACGGATTGCTGTGGAGGAGCAGGCCCTGTGGGAGAGCCACGAGTCTAGAACATTCTTACTGAGCGAGGCTCAGGCTGAAAACAAGAGAGTCCACAGGCCGAGCGCCATCATCAGCCTCCTAGTGAGGAATAGCCAGGCTCTGCTGGTGCCGGGACAAGACAGGGGCCAGGGGAACGGGTCCGGTGTCCCCAGGCCTGCAGAGGGAGCCACCAGCGGGGTGGGTGGCCCCCAAGAGGACACTCCCTGCCACCAGCTCCCATCCTTGAGAACACAAGGCTGTGTAGGTCCCTTACACGGTGCCCCCAGGAAACCTGTTTCCCGCAAAGTCTGCTGGGGTCTCGCCAGCTCCTCTGGGAGCTGCACAGGGCAGGGGGCCGCCAGGCAGCGCATCCCCGTCCTGGGTGCATTTGTTCTCCAGGAAATCACTTGTTCTCTGTTGTGAAGAGGACCAGAACATACAGGGCCAGACCCCGGCACCTTGTGTAAGCTCCCGATAGTACCTACCAGATCGTGTTTGCCAATCTGAGAGTCCGTGGGGGTGCTTGTCCGTGAGGTCTGCACCTCTTCCTCCGTGTACAGGATGGCGGGTGCTCTGCGTGGTTAGGAGCCACGAGTGAGGCATCCCCAGCTTGTGGGCAAGTCGCACTCAGCAGCCCTAAACCATGGGCTTCGGGGTCTTGGGAAGACCAGTGCACTCACCTTTGGTAGCGCCGGACGCCTTCATTTCTGACGGCCCATTTCCTGGGGATGGGTAAGGACAGAACCACGGAGACACCGCTGGACGCTAGTGTCCCAGCGTGAAAGCCACTGTGCCTGGCCTCCTCCAGCCTCGTGACCCCCGCACGTCCAGCTGGTCCCTGCACGGGGCAAGTGAACCTCGCTAACAGCAGGCTTGACACAGACGTGTCCAAGGCAACTAGACGGGGGCCTGTCCTAAGGACAGCGGCCTCCCCTGCAAATGGCACTATTGGGCCAAATCCATGAGTTCTCAAAAACGGGCTTCACAAAAATCATTGCTGGAGTCTTCAGTTCACTGATCCATTTTAGATAACTCCTTAAAATTGTAGGAAACATCCTCTCAAGAATGCTATTGTTAAAATGTGTTCATTTTAGCAAAGTGTCTGGTTTCGGTGCTGTGTGCTGACCTCGTGGTGGACAGAAAATGTTGAGAGAAACGGTCCCTACGCCTTTTCTGTCGTGATGAAACGCACGCGAAGCACGTGCAGGGTTAGCCGAGACGCAGAGGTCATGAGGAAGGGGGCCAGGCTCTGGTCACGTGGGTGGTGAGACAGGGCTACCCGGAAGCACATGACAGTTCCGTTGGAGGGACAGACAGTCCTCCCTGCCGTGACCGCTGCCCTCCTCCAGGGACGTTTCAGCCTCTTCTGCGTGAAGGTCGTGGCTCACGGGATCTCAGTGGCAGCATGGACAGTTTGGGCTGCGTTATCCTCTGTGGTGGGGCTGTCCCGCGGGGGTGGGATTCAGCAGCACCCCCGCATTGTGACAATCAGAAACATCTCCAGATGTTGTCAGGCGTCCCCTGGGGACAGAACCGCCCGGGCGAGAACCCGTGCTTTAAACTAATATGGCGTTCAGTAGTACAGAAGATACTGTGCGATGCCATTTTGCCTAAACCTCTCAAGCGTCTGTCCAACAGCTTACAAAGCAAGGGCTGTGTCTTTATCCAGAACTCATGGGCAGAATGTCCCAGAAAGGGCGAGAGACACAGACAAGTCCTGTGGGAAGAGCTTCCTGGGGCCCACGGAAGGACACAGCCCTGACGGTCTGCTGGTGCCTGTGGTGACCCCACTGGGCTTCCGTGGGCATAGGGATGAAACAATGTCCTTTCGGGTCCGAGTGCAGCTCAGGTACCGCCAGAAGCTCCCCCTGCTAGGGGGCCGAGCGCACCTGTGGGACACCCAGGGTCGGCTGTGTGCTCAGCTCTTGTCGGGACTCGAACGCCTGCCATCAGTGCTGAGATCTGTCATCACAGGCCCATTTCACACTGAGACACAGAGAGAAGGTCGAGCAGCCTGGAAGTGGCAGAGCCGGGAGTTAAGCCCGGGTCCAAAGTCAGATGCCTCCTGTCCACGCTGCCGCCATTAGTGCCTGGCGGGAGAGCATTGCTCCCCGTCTGCGGCGGTCTCTTCACGGGGGCGGCATCTTTCCTCCTCTAGGTCATAATGCTGAGCTCAGTACCAGAATTGCATGGTTACATCGACAAGTCCCAGCTGACGGAGGACCTGGGCGGGACCCTGGATTACTGCCACACCAGGTGGCTGTGTCACCGCACGGTGAGTCCCTCCGGCTGCCGCATGCAGGCTAGGCTGTGGGTCTCCCTCATCCTGGCTTGATCCGCTGAATAGCTTTTGCATGACGGTACTGCCTTTTCCAAAGACATGTTCCCAATAACCTCAGTTTTGTTCCCCAAGAATGAGGAGATGGTCTCAGTGGACCTCAGTCATCTAAAGAAACAACATGAGTAATAAGCTTGGGAGTGGTTTTCTCTGGGCTCAGAAACAGAACAGAAAGGAAAGCCCCTCGGGTGGGGGAGAGACAGCGCAGAATGACTCTGGCTGATGAGAACCCGTGTAGACAATGCCCGGTACGTTTCTGGAGAGGTGGTGAGGCTCAGGGACCACCCGCCGATGCGGGCCCTGCCCCCTCCCGGGAGGGCCTGTGGGCTCCGCGCTGGATGCCGGCTCTCCAGGCGGCACGTGAGCACAGCCTGGTGATGGTGCTCTCCTTCTCCCCAAGGCGATCGAAAGTTTCGCCCTCATGGTTAAGCAGACGGCTCAGATGCTGCAGTCCTTCGGGACCGAGCTGGCCGAAACGGAGCTGCCCAACGACGTGCAGTCGACGAGCACAGTGCTCTTCGCGCACACGGAGAAGAAGGACAAAGTGAAGGTACGTGTGGCTTCTGTGCAAGACGGGAAGGGAAAGAGACCCATGGGCATCAGGCAAGACCGGCCTGAGCCATTTCAAAGGGGCATTTTGGTGCCTGTGAGCCGGCGAGCTCTCCAAGGAGAACTGAAACGTGCTTCTTAAAAGTGGCTCGTGGGGCGCCTGGTGGCTCAGTCCGTTGAGCACCTGCCTTCGGCTCAGATCATGATCCTGGGGTCCTGGGATGGAGCCCTGCATCAGAATCCCTGCTCAGCGGGAGTCCGCTTCTCCCTCTCACTCTCCTCTGTGCTCTCTCGCTCTCAAATACGTAAATAGAATCTTTAAAAATATATATAAAAAAAGTGGCTCGTTGTCCGTCAGCCTGAGTGCTATGAGGTTTGAGAGCCGCCAGGAGCTAGCATCCCCCCTCTGAGTGGTTCCTTCACTGTGCAGACGGCTGGGCTGCTCGCCAGGAGCTTCTGCTTTTTAGCACAAGCAAGGCAGGACATCTGCTCATGGTTCCCAGACAGCAGGTGGGGGACAGTGGGCTGACCTGGGGGACTGCATCCGTAAGCCAGCCCCCCGTCCTCGAGTCCCCACCAGCACCCCCGGGGAGCCTGTGCTGGGCGGGGTGTGGCTTTGGGTCAGGGATGGCCCCACCCCCAGAAGCCCGCACACCCCTTCGCTCCTGGCAGTGAGGACACCACGGAAGCAGGCACATAGAGGTCTGGTTTCCTCCTAGTCTCTTACCTCCTCCCCCTGTCCCAAGTGACCCGTAGCCCTAGCTGTGCCCTGGCCACAGCCGGAGGAGTCTCCAGATGCCTGCCGTCCTCTGGCAGCTCTAAGGGAAACGTGGGAGTGAGCCCAGGGTGCCAGGCACTGCGCTGTCCCTGCAGGAGGACATGAGGTTGGCATTGGATGAAGGGCAGAGCATCTTGGAAAACATCAGGGAGCCTCTGGCCAAGAGTGGAGAGCAGAGCCTGAACCAGGACCAGCTCGATAACCAGACCACCGTGCAGAGGTGAGGGCCCGGGCCAGGGGCAGGAGCAGTAGGCCCTGGGCTGAGGACAGAGCAATGGATGACCCAGGGGCCCCCATCACCTCATCCTAACGGGAAACGAAGGGACCACGCGTCCTTACCGCTGACACGCTTTTCTTCCAAACCCCAAAGAGAGCAGCTCTTCCGGAGAGGAAGCCGTCTCAGAGCAAAGGTTCTTTTCCGCAGGCATGGGGGACGTTTAAGGGAGCTGGTGGCACCAGGGTCCTGCAGTTTTGTGGGGCCCTCACCCTTCCCCACCCACCTGTCTGTGCCCATCTGGCTGACTTATGCCTTTGAGACCCAGGGCCTTCAGTGGGCAGGGGACAATGTGCATGTCCTCCTTGGGCTCCGGCTGCCTGAGAGCCATGCAGACTGACCCCAGCGCCCTGGAACGCCCACAGCCCCACGCGTAGGCCAGGTCCTTGTTCAGGGAGGAGGCGCCCACACAGGAACCCAGCAGTTGGACGGCCTGCTGGCGACACCCAGCCACCACAGGCTGACCCAGACCCAGACCAGGCGGATTCTTAAACTCTGTCCCCCCTAGGTGGCGGTTGACTCAGCGGGCAGGTGTTCTGTGCCCGGGATGGGGGGTGGCCCCAGGGGGATGCGGGCCCCATGCAGATGTGAAGTGAGGAATAGAGGAGGCTTGAGCTGACCCCACGTAAGGGTGTCCGGCACGGGTTCTGGCCTGGGAGTGGGGTCAGTGAATGGTGGCGGCTCACTGCACCCTCCCTCCTCGGACCAATGTTAGAAGTGAGAAGCCCAGACTGCTGACCTCTTGGCTTGTAACACGCTCAGCCCAGCCCTTCACCGTGTGGCTCCTGGTAGACGCGGGCATGCCCCTGCAATCAGGTGTGGGGACAGCAGCCCCGGCAGGGAACGCCCCACTATGCCTCGGAAAGGCCTTTCCTGCGGGCAGAGTTGGGCCTGCGAATCCCGCGTCTAGTGCTGGAGAGCGGTGGCGAGGGTGTAGACAGGCGGCCACTGGAGACGGAGCCCACGCCCTGCGTCGCACACCCATTCCGAGCCTGTCCTGTTCGCAGGCTCCTGGCCCAGCTGAACGAGACTGAGGCCGCCTTCGATGAGTTCTGGGCCAAGCACCAGCAGAAACTCCAGCAGTGTCTGCAGCTCCGGCATTTTGAGCAGGACTTCCGCGAGGTGAGTGGCCGGAGCAGGGGTAGCTGGCAGCGGGCACCTGGCACTCCAGCCGCAGGAAGCCAGAGAGGTGGCCCAGATCCACCCGCCACTGCGGGCCGAGCTGCCCAGGTGATCGTGGCAGTCGGTGGTCTCTGGGTGCCACATGGAGCCGCAGGACCCGGTGGGACCGGACCTTGAAGTGTGTGGCAGGTGAGCCATTGCCACGGCAGGTTCCGCTCTCTGCCGTCGGCGTGCATTCCTTGTGGGTGAGCCCAGGAGCCGCCTGCATGCTCCCTCACCCGGCATGCACTTGTCCTGCGCCTGCTGTGTGCCTGGCATGGGGCCCTGGGCACACAGACCTGAGAGTGACCGTCCGCTGGACGCCGCAGCACAGCGGTTGCGGAAGTGACGCATGGCCGTGGTGGTGATTGTCTCGACGGGACTCCACGGAAGCCGTTGGTCATGTGTTTATGCGAGGGAGCACGCAGAACCGTGCATGTGCTCTCACCCTGCCACAGAACATTTCTCCTGGTCCCTCTGGTCAGGGGGGTGGGCGGATCTCAAATGCGCGAGAAATAAGTAACGACATGAACTCCAGCACTAGTGCTGTTGCAAGGCCGCAGGTAATGGCCGGGTGAGCAGAACCAAGCGTTCCGATCCCCCCAGAGTCCTGAGACATCACCTTTCAGGAAATATGGGATTGGTTCAGTAGCACTCACTGAGCACGTGTGGAACCTCGGGGGCGCACGGGGAACCAGCCTCCCTGGTTGGGACCAGAGAGGTAACCCCAGCCCTCCAGTGTGAACAGCACCGTGGGAGCACATGCAGAAGATCATCCTTCGTCTCCTCCTTCGGGGAGTGGAGGCAGGCTCACCAAACGACAGACTGACGGACAGGTGTAGATTTGCATGCAGTTGTGAAATAACGAGCCAGACCTCACGTACCCTCCAGCCGGCTTCCCCCAGAGCCACGTCTCCCAAACCACGCTCGGGATCTCAGTGCAGACGCTGACGCGGTTAGCACACGGAACATCCGCCCCAACACAGACCTGGGTTTCCCTCTTGTAGACACACCTCCCTCCCACCCCACCCACCCCCTGCCCTCCTGAACCCACGTCCCCTCCTACTCTACCCTCTCCTGGACCCCTGGCAACCACTGATCTGCTGTTTCCACATGCTGTCGTTTCAAAAATGTTCTAGAAATGGGGTCATACATAGGTAGCCTCCTGGGCCTGGCTGTCTTCATGCAGCAGAATCGGCGCAGATGTTCAAAGTCCACTCTTGTTACTGCTGAGTCATTAGGGTCCTGGGGTGCGGGGAAGCCACGGTTTCACCCTTCACCTGTTGAAGGACATCTGGGCTGTTTCCAGGATTTTACTACCATAAAAATCTGTTATAAACATTCACGTACGGCTTTTTGTGTGAACGTAGTTGTTGTTTCTCTGAGGTAAGAGCTCCGGAGTGCAGGTGTGGGTCGTGGTTGCCGCATGTTACCTTTCTGAGAAGCTGCTGGCCTGTTCCCGCCGCACCTGCACCTCTGCGCCCAGCGGCACGTGTGAGGCTTGGCGGCATTATTTTTACCGTCCCGCCTGCAGCTGGTGACACGGAGCAGCCTTCCTGGCTCACCGGTCATCAGTTTATCCTCTCGGTGAAATGTCTCTACTCCCATTGTTGCCCATTTTCTGACCAGATAGTCTTGGTTTGGGTTTGGGGGTTTTACTGCTGGGATTTGGGTCCTAGTCCTGGTCGGACGTGTGGCTGGAAAATCCCTTCTTCAGTCCGTCCCTCGTCTCTTCATCCTCCGACAGGGCTTTCCACACAGCAAGGGTTCTCATTTTGATAAAGTCCAATTTATCAGGTTTTTTTTAAGGATCATACTTTTGGCATCCATCCAAAATCCTGGGTCCCAAGTATGTTCTCCTAGGCTTTTCTTCCTAAAAGTTTTATAGTTCTACATTTAAGCCCTGATCCATTTTGAGTTAACTCTCGGGTAGGGTGAGAATCAGGTCACGGTTCAGTTTTAGTCTCTGGGTTTCCAGGGGCTCTCGCAGCATTTGTCAAAAACGCTATCTGTTCTCCATTGGACTGGTTTTCCCCTTTTGTCAAAAATCGGTGGGCATATCCGTCTGGGTCTGCTCCCGGGTCTGCGTCCCATCCGTCCGTCCATCGTTGACACCAGTCTTGCTGGTTCTGGCTGTGCACTAAGTCTTGAAATCAGGTGGACCGTTCCTCGCACCGCCTCCCTCTCCCCAAATCGTTTGAGGTCCTCCAGTCCCTTTGCCTTTCCACATACATTTTAAAACAATTTGTCCAGATCTGCGAAGTTTTCCCAGCGTTTTGATAGGAACTGTATTGAATCTGTATTTGGGGAGAGTCAGTGTCTTTCCTGCGTTGAGTCTTGCAATCAAGGAACACAAGGTTGTGCAGTTTTCCACAAACCAGACTGGTATGTGTTCTGTCTGATTTGTACCCGAGGATTTCGTCTTTAAGCAGGTGTCGGTGTTGTTAATTTTGGCGTTCATATATTGCTATACGTACAAATACAACAGAGTTTCGTATGTTTATCTAGTCTCCTGGAACCTTGCCGAACTCACTTATTCTGTGAGTTGTGTTGTAGAGTTTTGGGGGTTTTCTACACAGATGATTAGGTCATGTGCAAACAAGGACAACTTGATTCTTTCCTTTTCCATCTCTAAGTCTTTTGGTTCTTTGTATTCTTGTTTCTCTGTGTGTGTATTATTTTGCTGTCTTGCACTGGCTAACAGTAGTGAGAGTGGACATTCCTGCCTTGTTCCCAGTCTTAGAAGGCAAGCGTTGCTCTCACCAGCATGACAGCTGTCCCATAGGTGGTATGACTTCTAAGGATGTGTCCCTCTGCCCTGTTTCCTGAGAAGCACCTGGCTCCTCTCCGCGCCTGCCCGTCCTGCTTTGGGCAGTGCCTCCATACCCGACACGGGCCTGGGCCTCCTGCCCCTCCTGTGTTTCAGGTCAAAGGCTCCTTAGACGCATCAGCCCAGAAGATAGCAACCTTCACGGACGTGGGCAACAGCCTGGCGCACGCAGAGCATCTCCTGAAGGACCTCGCCAGCTTTGAGGAGAAGTCGAGCGTGAGGACTGGGACGCGGGCTGGTGCGGGCAGGGGACGGCCTGGGGGTGGTGCTCACGGCACCACCAGGGTCACTTGGAAAGGCACGGGAAGAGGGCCCTCTCACCATCAGGTGGGGGACGTCCACGAGTGGGGCATGGCAGCATGGCCCCACCCACCGCCCTCCCACTCTTACCCCCACCCCCACGGGTCCCTCCCAGAAAGTCGCACGCGGCTTGCTTTCACAAACACAAGCTGAGCTGTGTGTCCGGGCGGCTGTCTCCCCAGGCCTCTGTAGAGAGGGCCCGCGCCCTGTCCCTGGAGGGCGAGAAGCTCATCGACAGCAAGCATTATGCCGTGGACTCCATCCGCCCCAAGTGCCACGAGCTCCAGCACCTCTGTGACCAGTTCGCAGCCGAGGTGGAGAGGCGGCGGGGGCTACTGGGCAAGTCCCTGGAGCTGCACAGCCTCCTGGAAGCGGTAAGCCCCATGCCCACGCCCTCCTGCTCCCGCGTGGCCCACTCCTTCCCCGTGGACCGCAGTCACGGGCTGGAAGTGGGCCCTGCGCGCTGCTGTCTGTGGGCCTTCCTCGAGCCCCAGCCAGTCACGGCTGCCCGTTTTCTAGAATTCCCTTGCCACAATTGAAAGTCTTTCCAAGGCCCAAAGCCAGCCGGCGGTAAATTCCCTGCACGTTCTTTGTGTGAACGAGTCCCATCCGGGCTATGTGTGTGGCTTTGGGGCGCCATGCAGCCGTGCGCAGAAGTTCCCAGAAGCGTGGCAGTGGCAGGCCGTGGGTGGGATGGCTGGAGGGCCCGGTTACAGCACGCCTCCCAGACACGCCAAGACACCCCCGCTGACGGTGCCCTCCTCTCCCTCTGCACCGCTTGGCGCCTCCAGTCCATGAAGTGGTGCGACGAGGGTATCTACCTGCTGGCCTCTCAGCCTGTGGACAAGTGCCAGTCCCAGGACGGCGCGGAGGCGGCCCTGCAGGAAATCGAGAAATTCCTAGAGACTGGTGCGGAGAATAAGATCCAGGAGCTCAGTAAAATTTACCAGGACTACGAGCCCATCCTCACCAAAGACCTGAGGGTACGTGTAGCCGGGCCTGTGCGGACGGCGGGGAGTCACTCCGGGGCGCACGGAAGAATCCCGGCGTGAGCTCTGAGAGTGTCCTGGGCGTCCGGGGGCTCAGCTCCCCCTCCTGCAGCGTCTCCCTCACAGGGTCCTTCCCCCCGAGGAGCGTGTTCTTGATGGAACAGCCACTGCTGGGTGCCCTGCTTCCTGCGAGCCCTGCTGTGTCTGACACGGACCCCGGTGCCCCACTCCCACCCAGCCAGCTGTCCGCACCCTTCCTCCAGGGGCCCGCAGACCCGTGGTGGCCTCACGTCCCTCCTTTCCAGCTGACTCTCCTCCCAGCTTCAAGTCCCCTATTCCCAGGAGCCCCACCTCTCCCGTCTGCAGCCAGGGTGCGCATGCAGGATTGCCGTGCGGCAGCTGTGGCACGGTGTCCCAAGCTCGTGGGAGGGCGTGCTGCTTAAATTGGTGGCGTCTCTTACTGATGAGTCCATACACCATGTCCCCTCAGGAGCATGTGCAGAAGGTCTTCCAGAAGCAAGAGGGCATGGAGGAAATGTTCCACCGCAGACAGGCGAGCCTGAAGAAGCTGGCGGCCAAGCAGACGCGGCCCGTGCAGCCCGTGGCACCCCGGCCAGAGGCGCTCACGAAATCGCCCTGCCCCTCCCCAGGTGTGTGCCATCACCATCCTTCCAGGCCACGGTCGGCCCTTGTAAATAAAGTTTTATCAGCACGCAGCCGGTGTGTGCCGTCCACTGGCCGTCAAGGGGCTCGTCCCTGACTCCAGTCTCTGCCCCAGCTGATCTGTCTTCAGTGCTATTGCCAAAATAGTTCTCCGACTGCAGCCTAAAGCCCCTGGCGGCCCTGGCCTGTAGTGGTCTCCTCCTCGGAGGCCGAGCACGTGGCCACGCCATTCCCCAGAGCCCCTTCTGGGGAGGCGTCCGCCTGCCGTCCGTGTCAGGGCTTTGGCGAATGTGCCATAAGCTGGTGAGACCCTGGAGAGCTGGCTCCCACCCGCCATCTCCACAGCACGCGGCAACCGTTAGAGGAGACCTTACCCCCGGTCCCGCGGCCTCTGGGCCCCGTGTGTGCACTGACCCGCCTAGCCCGGGCTCCATCTTCCTACTGCCCTGTCTCCCACCCGCCCTCCTCTGCTCCTCGTTTCCTCGGCTCTCCTTCCCCTCCTGGGGTGCGGGGCTCACTCCGGTTCCTGCAACAGTCCCAGGCCTCCCAGCTCCCAGGTGCAGTCTGCCCCTCCAGGCTCGAGATACGAAGCCACGCCTTCCTTCTTCATTTCTTCCCAAACCAGGCAGCCGGAGAGGCTCTGAGAACAGTTCTGAGAGCAGCGCGCTCCGGAGAGGGCCCTACAGGAGGGCCAAGGTGAGGCTGCCGTCCAGGCCACCCTGCCACGGCTGCTCTCCTCGCGGTCCAGCCCCGCCTGGCTCCCCCTGGCCCGCCCGTGCCGTGGGACCTCAGATCCCTCCCCAGCGGGGAGTGAGGTTGGGCTCCTTGAAGTCAGGACGTAGGGCTGCACCTTCTCACATTCAGCTCAATGCGCCGCGTGCTCTCCCCTCCTCAGAGTGAGATGAGCGAGGGCCGGCAGGGCCGGAGCAGCTCCGCAGGAGAGGAGGAGGAAAGCCTGGCCATCTTGAGGAGGTGAGTGGCTCTGGTCCGGACATGGCGAGTGCACCCCTCAGAGCTCAGCCTTTGGCCACAGGGTGTCCGAACATCAGCAGGCCCGGATCTGTCCGCGTCCACTGCAACGCGGGTGCCACGGAGTGCACACTCGGCGTGAGGATGTGCAGTGCGTCTGTCCCTGTGGCACGTCCACATCCAGAGCCAAGAAAAAACTGGTTTTCTCTAGAAAAGCCTTTTGTCCCTGGATCCTCAGGCAGGATTTTGGTGATTAGAAATGGCTTGTGTCCCCCCCTGTTCAAGCCCCAGGTGATGAGACCGTGGGATTCACTGGAGACTGGTGTGTAGCAGTGCTCACCGCCCCTGACCGGCTCCCTGGCTCCTCTGTGCACCACGCCCGCGGGCTGGTGCCGTTTCCCTTTCTCGACCCCTCCTCTTCCCACACCCACCCCGCGCTGGGGGTCTTCTGTCTGCGCCCCTTCTGGTCTAACGCGTCTCTGCTCACAGGCATGTGATGAACGAGCTCTTGGACACGGAACGGGTCTACGTGGAGGAGCTGCTGTGTGTCCTGGAGGTGAGCCTGTGCCGGGGGACGGCCAGGGTGCCCCTTTGAGCCTGTTTGCCGTCTCACCCCACACACAAAGTGAGAGGAGGGTGGCAACTTTACTCAGACGGCCCCAAGCTGGCAACAAATCACGTGTCCCTCAGTGGGACCAGGGACAAGGAGATGCAGCTGCATCTGCTCCGGAACCTGCTCCCAGTAGCAAGGAACAGAGCATGGCTGACCCGGGAGCGTGGCTGACCCCCGGAGCGTGGCTGGCCCCAGAGGGTGGCTGGCCCGGGAGCATGGCTGACCCCGGAGCGTGGCTGACCCCTGGAGCGTGGCTGACCCCGGGAGCGTGGCTGACCCCGGGAGCGTGGCTGACCCCGGAGGGTGGCTGACCCAGGAGCGTGGCTGACCCCGGGAGCGTGGCTGACCCCGGAGCACGGCTGACCCTGGGAGCGTGGCTGACCCAGGAGAGTGGCTGACCCCCAGAGCGTGGCTGACCCCGGGAGCGTGGCTGGCCCCGGAGCGTGGCTGACCCCTGGAGCGTGGCTGACCCCCGGAGCGTGGCTGACCCCCGGAGCGTGGCTGACCCCGGGAGCGTGGCTGACCCCCGGAGCGTGGCTGACCCCGGGAGCGTGGCTGGCCCCGGAAGCGTGGCTGACCCCCGGAGCGTGGCTGGCCCCGGAGCGTGGCTGACCCCCGGAGCGTGGCTGACCCCGGAGCGTGGCTGACCCCGGAGGGTGGCTGACCCGGGAGCGTGGCTGACCCCGGAGGGTGGCTGACCCGGGAGCGTGGCTGACCCCGGGAGCGTGGCTGACCTGGGAGCGTGGCTGACCCTGGGAGCGTGGCTGACCCAGGAGAGTGGCTGACCCCGGAGGGTGGCTGACCCCGGGAGCATGGCTGACCCCGGGAGCATGGCTGACCCAGGAGCGTGGCTGATCCCGGAGCGTGGCTGACCCCGGGAGCGTGGCTGACCCGGGAGAGTGGCAAGAGCAGGAGGAGTCAAACAGGACTGTGTGTGATTCCCGTAAAGGAATAGCTGAGCTGCCTGGTCTGGGTGGAGGAGCAGAGTGGAGGACTTGGGGGCTGTTCAGGAAGGCAGGGGGCCTGTGGGGACTGGAATGTTTTGGATCTTGGTCTGGGTGGTGGTTACAGGGGTGTAGACATTTAAATGAGTCTTCAAGGAGCACGCATAAGATTTCTCTCCTTCATAGCAGTTAAATGAGTTTTAAGAGGTTGAAAGGCAAAGGATGGAACTCCCCCCCACAACCCGTAAAAGACATGCTATATTGGTTCACTCACGTTTTTTGGTGCTCATGTCAGCGTGGCGATCTCAGAAATGGCCGGTGAATAGATAAGGGTGGATTCACTCTCTAAACCCCGAGTGGTGTCACCTACCTGCTCACAGCCCACAGCACCCATCCCAGAGCCCGGCGTCCCTCCCAACCTGCCCCCTCCTCCGCAGGGCTACGCAGCAGAGCTGGATAACCCGCTCATGGCCCACCTCGTGTCACCAGGCCTCCAAACCAAGAAGGACGTTTTGTTTGGAAACATGGAAGAGATTTACCACTTTCATAACAGGTCAGGCCCTCCTCTGACCACACCTGTGCGGTGGGGTCTGCCTCCGAGACCACTGCCCGCAGGGAGCTGGACCACGCGCAGGCCCTGGGCTGTGGCTGCGGGTGGACAGCATCCTTTCCTTCTCCCAGGGGACAGGCTCTCAGGGGCTGCCGCGGAGCAGTGGGCTCAGGTGGGAGGCACCCGCCGGGCCATTACAGGTGGCCCATCCCCCCACCAGGAAGCACTGGGGCTTTGAGGACATAGGAGCGGCCCCCACTTCTGCGTGGCCGGCAGCGGCCGGCCCTGCTCAGTTGTGCATTTGGCTCTTTGGGGTGGCGTCAAAGCCACAGCACTCAGCAAGGCCCGTTTTGTTCCCAAGCTCGTCCTTGAAAAGGAGGCAACGGCAGACATTCCTGCCCCCTCTCCTCCCCTCGCAAGGGCGTCTGTGGCCACTATGGCTTTGGGGGAAGTAGGAATAGTGCTCCTGCGGCCACCCGCCCTTGGGTCCTCATTGTGGGGAAGGACGTGAGGAGGTGACGCAGGATGCACGGGGGGCATTCGGACATACAGCACGCACCCGCGTGTCCTGAGAAAGCCTCCTCGGGGCTTGTGGGGCGATTGGGACTTCTGTGTGACCACATGCTCTCAGCCTTGGTCACTAGCCTCTGTCACCCACTCGCTTATAGACGAGGCACCAGTCTGCCACCAGACCCCGATCCCTCCCTCTCCACGGAGGGGGCACGGATCCGGTGGCCTGGTCCCTCAGCATCCTCGGCTCTGCCCCGGCCTCGGTGCTGGGCCGCCGGCGGCTGGAAGCCACAGTGCTTGTGAACTGACCCCGGGGAGTGCTCCCTGGAGGCGGGGTTGAGCCCAGGCGCTGCAGTGCACACACACAGCACGGGCAGAGCTCGCTGAGTGTGGGCGGGGCTCTCACAGCTGGACCTGCTTCCTCCTCCCTGTCCTAACTTTTTTTTTTTTTAATGTTTATTATATTATGTTAGTCACCATACAGTACGTCCTTGGTTTTTGATGTAAAGTTCGATGATTCATTAGTTGCGTCTAACACCCAGTGCACCGCGCAATACGTGCCCTCCTCTCTACCCATCACCAGTCTATCCCATTCCCCCACCCCCTCCCCTCTGAGCCCCTCAGTTTGTTTCTCATAGTCCATAGTCTCTCATGCTCCATTCCCCCTTCTGATTCCCCCCTTTCTTTATCCCTTTCTTCTCCTACCGATCTTCCTAGTTCTTATGTTCCACAGATGAGAGAAACCATATGATAATTGTCTTTCTCTGCTTGACTTATGTCCTAACTTCTGTGGGAACACCAGCGACCTGAAGCAACCCGCAGAGGGGTCAGGTCTGCTCCAACCTGAGTTTGCTGCAGCTGGGCCCCCAGGAGTGCCCGGCCTGGGCTGCAGGGCCCTGCTCACAGTGTCCTGACTGTCCAGAGTTAGAAATAAACGTGACCTGGGAAATCATGTCTATTCACATGTGACTGGTGTTTCCTCTGGGTTGCTCTTCATGTGACCTAAGGCGAACTTGCTCTGTCTAGAATATTCCTGAGGGAACTGGAAGACTACACAGACTGCCCAGAGCTGGTTGGAAGGTGTTTCCTGGAACGGGTATGTGTTTTCTCAATGTGCGCTTTGCCATGCCTTCCTTGTTAAAATTACCGCATAAAACAATCATGACTTGAAACCGTATCATGGTCTCCTTCTAACCCACTGAAATCACAAAGTGCAGATGTTCCCGGTCTGCCTGACTCCGTTTTATCTAAAGCCCCATAACTGGTTCAGAAGAGCCAGACTTAGAAAGCGTCTGTCTTGATTGCACACATCAGACCTCGCAGCTGAACTTAGCTGAACTTCCTCGAGCTGCTGCCTCCGTCTGGCCCTGCCCCGATCACCAGCCCTCCCGCACGAGTGGGCCTGGGTCGGGTCGCCTCCCTTTCCTCCTTGACACGGCTGACATCCAGCTCCTTCCGGGGCTGGGAGAAGCGGTGGGAGCAGGATGGGGCGCTCCTCTCAGGCCCATCACGGTGCGCTGCGAGCTGACCCAACATGGAAATCGTAGCTGAGCTGAGGTCATTTTCACGATGTAATAGATGGCGGTCAAGACACGTCAGCCTGACTTGGGGTCGAGAGTCAGAAGGAAGGAGGAGGAGCCGTATTTCTGCTCCCACTCCGTCTGGTCGCTGGGGATGCTTCTCGGTGCTGTTGAGAGCTGGGGGGAGGGGTCACGCTGGAGGTCAGTGGTTGTCAAAGTGGGTGCCCTGGCCAGCAGCACTAGCATCCTGGGATCTTAGTGGAAATGCAGGTTCTCAGGTCCCAGCCCACACCTGCCGAATCAGAGCCCCCAGTGGCGTTGTGTGTTAACAAACCTGCGGGCAGCTCCGTGCACACGCACGTTTGAGCACCCAGCTCTTTCTTGAGAAAGTTAGCACTGATTTTAGTCCGTTATTCTCATGGCAAAAGGCCAGCGGAGTGGTGCCGGTCTGTGTAAAGGCGGGGACCGAGGAAGCCCCGGAGCGAAGCCTGGTGGGTTTGTTACGCGGCGTGGGCGATGGAGGAGGGGAACGGGCTGTGCCCCTGACGCGCTCTGTCCCCGGGGCAGATGGAGGAGTTCCAGATATACGAGAAGTACTGTCAGAACAAGCCGCGCTCCGAGAGCCTGTGGAGACAGTGCTCCGACTGCCCCTTCTTTCAGGTGTGTTTGGGGGCCCTCCTGAGGAGCGCGCGGTCTCCCTCCCCAGTGCACTCGCACACAGGGACTGTGAGGCGGTCTCAGTGGGCATTCTGGGCTTGCAGGAGTGCCAGAGAAAGCTGGACCACAAGCTGAGCCTGGACTCCTACCTGCTCAAGCCGGTGCAGAGAATCACCAAGTACCAGCTGCTGCTCAAGGTGGGCTGCCCGCCCGGCCAGCCCCCCATCCCCCCCAAAAAAAAAAAAAAAAAAAAAAAAAAAAAAAAAAAAAAAAAAAAAAAAAACCCCCCACCCCTGCTCCCGC
>NC_048224.1:140652613-140723550 GCF_002007445.2 Ailuropoda melanoleuca
CCACCCCACCCCGCCTGCCCCCCACCCCTGCTCCCGCCACCATGCCCGCCAGGCCGCCAGCCCCTCTGTGCCACTGCCATGCCCACCTGGCCTCCCCCAGCCCCCACCATGCCCTCCCAGCCTCGCACCCTCCCCAGCCCACCGCTGTGGCCACCCCCAAACACCACCGTACCAGCGCCACCTTCCCCCTCTGAGGGGGCCCTGGCTCGTCGCAGATCTTTGTGGAGCGCCTACTATTGGCAGGCCATTGTCGGGGGTCCGCGGACACAGACGCAAACAGTCGGGCAGACCCTGCCCCATGGAGCACATTCTCCAGGGGTCTCCACACACACACCCTGGGCAAGGCTGCCTGTGTCCAGCCTCCTTTTCAGTCCCGAGAGAGCGAGCCAGTGGACACACGGATGCCCTTAGCCGTCATGGGTTTGGGGGTGTCGGGTTCGAAAGGAAAGAGTGACGGGTCTAGGAGTGGGAAGATGTGAGCCGCAGGAGGGGCGCTCGCACTGGGGAGACCGGGCCGAGTGTCCGGCTCGGGGGGCATCCCTGTCCGCAGCACCAGGCAGGACCGCTGGGACAGGCAGGGTATGGGGGGGTGGCTTTCTGAGCTGCCATGAGGCCCACAC
Organism: Ailuropoda melanoleuca; assembly: GCF_002007445.2. Lineage (NCBI taxonomy): Eukaryota > Metazoa > Chordata > Mammalia > Carnivora > Ursidae > Ailuropoda > Ailuropoda melanoleuca. The sequence continues at coordinate 140,653,234 of NC_048224.1, forward strand.
GCTGGGCCGAGCACACAGGAAGCCATGCTACGTGTCCTGAGGGTCCACGAAGGCACCCAGGGCCGGAGCGGGGGGTCCCGTGTCCCACGGGTGTGTGAACGCATCCTCGTCCCCCAGGAGATGCTAAAATACAGCAAGAGCTGCGAGGGGGCCGAGGACCTGCAGGAGGCTCTGAGCTCCATCCTGGGCATCCTCAAGGCTGTGAACGACTCCATGCACCTGATTGCCATCACCGGCTATGACGTAAGGGCCTCCCCGTCCCCCTGCGGAGCCTGGTGACGGTCCGCCTGCTGTCAGTGCAGAGCTGTGCCCGGGAGTGTCCGTGTGCATGCGCGTCCCTGCAGTCTGGCGGGAACCCGGGTCTGACTGGCGTCTGGGGTGGGCCCGGGGCAAACAGACCCCAAGCTCGGAGCAAGCCGCAGACGGCAGAGCACCAGCGAGCCTTCACCTTCCAAGCTGCACGTTGGCCCAGGAGCCCCAAGGGCGGCGGTACTAGGGCTGATCTGTGTTTGCCGCCGCTGGTGGGCTAGGGGCAGGGGACCAGCGGGTGTGAAGGCCAGACTCTGCCTTTTCTCATGCGCCTGAATTAGGTCAGCTCACTCACTTTGTTGCCTCTCTGTAGGTCCATTCACACTCACCCTGTGTTTTTGAATTTAATAGGCTTTATTTTTAGAGCAGTGTTAGACTTGGAGCAGGATGGGGGAAGGCACGAGGACCTCCCACACGCCCCTTCACCCCCATGCAGCCCCAGGTCTCCACACCCAGCAGGTGGGACCTTTGTCACAGGGGTGAGCCTCGGCTGGCCCATCCTCTCCACCCAGAGTCCAGAGTGTGCACCCGAGGGTTTGGCAGGTGTGCAATGAGTGCCCTGTATCCACCGCTATGGGGTCAGACAGAGGGGCTCCGCGGCTCAAAAGCCCCCATGCTCCGCCTGTCACCCTCCCCCAACCCCCGGCCACCCCCGACCCCTTTCCTGCCTCCACAGTTCTGCCTTTGCCCACGCGTTAGGTAGCGGGGGTCCTGCAGGACGCAGCCCTCCGAGGCGGGTTTCCTCTCCTCGGCAACATGCGTATAAGGCCCCATGTTCGTTCTGGGCTTAGGGGAACCTGAGTGACCTGGGGAAGCTGCTGATGCAGGGCTCCTTCAGCGTCTGGACAGACCACAAGAAGGGCCACACCAAGGTGAAGGACCTGGCCAGGTTCAAGCCCATGCAGAGGCACCTGTTCCTGCACGAGAAGGCCGTGCTCTTCTGCAAGAAAAGGGAGGAGAACGGGGAGGGGTACGAGAAGGCTCCTTCCTACAGCTACAAGCAGTCCCTGAACGTGAGTGAGGCTCCTTCCCCACAGCTGCTGACCCTATGGGGGGAGAGGGCCACCGGTCGAAGTTCTAGCAGCTGCGGCCATGCCGCACGCCACTCATATCTTCGGGTGTGGGAGTCTGGGACCTCTGGCATCCTCAGCCCTCACCCCAAAACCGCTTCCAGCATTTTGACGATGCACCGACTCCTTTGAAAGATGGGGGGGCGTGCTCTCATCCCGCACTTAGCAAACCTCTGTCTCCCTGCTTTGTGTGGTCAGATGGCAGCCGTCGGCATAACAGAGACCGTGAAGGGCGATGTAAGGAAGTTTGAGATCTGGTACAATGCCAGGGAGGAGGTATACATCGTACAGGTAGGGCCCCACTCTCTCCCGGGCCGGGCATCGGGGACTCGTCGGGCCTCTCTAGTGAGGGCTGGCCTCTGGAAGCTTCTGCGGAGCTTAATCTCCCAGAGGCCGTGTAGGGGCACCGCCCTGAGCTGGACCCAGGAGGAAGTACAGGGAACCCACAGTTAGGGTTCACGAAGGGCGTGTCCAGGAACACAGGCTCTGGGGGCACAGCTAGCCTGGGCCATGTTATACACGTGACCAATGTGTCCTTGTCCTCACGGCCCCCACCGTGCTGGTGAGAGCAGGGGGTGGTAGGGCTGTGAGTGAGCCCTGAGCACGTGACCCCCTGTCCCCGGGGCCCTGTGATGGGGTCGGCCAGCACGCAGGACAGGCCTCTTCCAGTTGCCTCCACACTCGGACACGCGATGGCCACGGCGCACTGCCCCAGCACGCGCACCAGCACGGCTGGCCCGCAGCGATGGCACCCGGCTCCAGCTCGGGCACCAGGCCGTGGGAGCTGCTGGGACAGCGGCCAGCACTCTGGCCTTCTGCAGGCCCCATCTCCAGAGCCCAGCTGTCACTGCTCTCTGGCCGCACACGCTGTACTGAGGCAAGACGGCGGCCGGCTCGTCCCACGCCCTCAGAATTTAGAGTCTACCCTCAGAATTTCAGACTCCCGTCTTCCTTGTCATAAAAGGATGCCACGAGCCACTTCCCAGAGAAACATGTTCTCAAAGGGCAGTTTGTGCCCCAGGGTTTCCACTGTCAGACACCAGCGAGGGTGGGAAGGGGCAGGCCGGGCAGTCAGCCCACTGCCTGCGTTGTGCTGTGCCTTTGGGGCCGTCCCAAGGCAAGGGGACCGTCTGTCGCCTCCTCCTTTCCCCCGTTGTCCATTCCTAAGAAGTTCCACAGAACCTTCCAGAGTAAGAGGTAAAGCAGTGTCTTTAGGGAACGTGCGTCCTCACCTCCTGGCATTCCTTCCTGGCCTCAGGCACCAACCCCTGAAATTAAAGCCGCGTGGGTGAATGAGATCCGCAAAGTGCTGACCAGCCAGCTGCAAGCCTGCAGAGGTAGGAGCCCCTGTGGCCGCGAGCTGCTCTTGGCTTTGGCTCCAGGCGCATTTTTGCGCACGTCCAAAGCAACCCCCACATTCTGAGCTCTGGGCGGTGCTGCAGCGTGAGGGGTAAAGTGGGTCAGCCGGCTCTGTGTGTCCCCTCCCGCAGAAGCCAGCCAGCACCGCGCGCTGGAGCAGTCCCAGAGCCTGCCTCTGCCCGCGCCGTCCAGCACCAGGTGAGGGAAACGCGCCCGCGCCTCCAGTCCGGACGTGGGCAAGTGGGAGTGCGCACGCGCCCCGCGTTCTCACGGCCGGTTACCCGAATGTCCTTATTGGGGGTTCGGGTCACTTTTGGTTTGCCTGAAGGCCCCGGGAGTGTCCTCTGGCGTTGTGTGCTGGGGGGGTCCGTCCCCGCGGGCCGGCTTCAGGGACCCGTGTCTCTGGCCCCACCCCCTGGTAGAGGCCAGCTGTCGCCGTCTCTGATTGTTTTCCGTCTGCGGGTTATTTCCTGTTACAGTCAGCACAGGACGTGCTGCTGGTGAAGGTGACAGCCGCCATGTTTCCGTGACGGTCACGCCTCAGGGACAGGGACCGTCGGGGGCCGAGGCGCAGAGCCACGCCGACACACCGGCCTCACGCTGCCTTCGTCGTACCTTCTCTGCCCTTAGCTTTCCTTTGTTACTGTATGCGTTCTCCGCGGCTTTGTTACTTTATTTCTCCTGTTTCTGCTGAAAGCCACATCTAATCGTTGGTGGGACAGGATATGGTCTAAGTACATAATCCTCAGAGCGATAGTTTGGAAAGAGAGAGACCGCCCTCCCCAACTCAGAGAAACCACCACCACCTCCTAGTCCACACCCAGCATGTGGCCCAGAAGTGCTTGAAGGACCCGGCGGGACCCAGGGACGGCTCAGCCTCACGCGCAGGGAGGGCTTCCAAAACTAACAGGCAACATTCTACTTCTTTTTTTGGTGTGTGTGACATCATTAGTCCCTCAAAAGGGAACACGAGAAACATCAAGAAGTTGGAAGAAAGGAAGACTGACCCCCTGAGTCTGGAAGGATACGTGAGCTCCACACCGTTGCCGAAGGCCCCTGAGAAGGGCAGAGGTGGGTGGCTGTGCCGGGATCGGTCACGGGTGTCAGAGCAGGTGTCTGGGACGCACAGACCGCTGCCTGCACGGCGTGCTGGGACCTCCCAGAGAAGCCCTCTTCCTCACAGCCGGGGTGCCCCAGAGGACACCCCGCGTGACCTGACATGTGTCTCCAAGCCCCGCGGGCTGCGGCCATCCCCACGCCGTCCCTCTCTCTTCCTTTGTAGATGACACGGTCACTAGCTCTGCCTCAGAAAGCTCCGCGCTTTCCAGAAAGCGCTTTACTCTGCAGGGCTTTGCTACCCTCAAAGGTCAGAAAGGTAAAAGGCACCTGCCTGCCATCCATGCTGTGGACGTGTCCCTCACCGTGGTGGCGTGTTTGTCATCCATTCGTGTGGTGCTCATTCGTGTAGACGGCTGCGGCATCACCACGTGCAGCCGACCAGCTCTCCCCGCTGAACCGCGTGTCCTCCTGGCGCTGGCGTGTCCGTGGCGCACACAGCCCACGTTCTGTCGGTGGGGCCTGTGGTTTAAAAAGGTGGAAGCTGGCTTTTCCAGCGAAGGCTTGTTCAGAAAATGGAGCTGTCATTTGCTTTTCTTGGTGAAACTCCTCCCGCACCACCCTCCCCTTTCCCGCTCGGGCCCGCTTGTCCTCACGGGTGTCACCCTTCTGCACGGCACTCCAGTGCTGGTGTCGCCTGTCTCCAGGGCCGGTCGCTAGCGCACAGGGCGCAGAGAGAGTCCTTCGCATGGGAATCTCCAAAAGCGGGACCGCCTTTCAGTGCGGCTTGGCGGTGAACCGCGTGGAGGGAAGTGCACGGAGGTAGCTCAGGGAGCACGTGTGGAAGGTCCCGGAAGGTCGTTACGAGACTCCTCACCTGCGACTAAAAGCCGGTTTTCACTGGTCCAGAAAACTGGATGGTTTTGTTTTTGTTTTTGTTTCGATTTATAAGATAGTGTTAAGTTGGCCTCAAACTTTAAAAAAAAAAAAAAAAGGAAGGGCACATTCTGGCGCCATAGACTTAGCTAATGAGCGCAGCAAGTATGCACCCTCTGCGTACTCTCATGCAGGGTTAAGAAAACGCACCTACACGTGGCCCCTAGAACGAGGGTACCGTCTCACGTCCTCCTGCTCTCCGGGGCTCTCCTGTCACCCGCACGAGGGACCCATCCGCTAGCTTCATTCTGTTCGCAGGAAGCTGCTGTGTGCACCAGTGGAGATGAGCCCGTGGGTGTCTGTGTCCCATCCCAGCATGATCTCTGCTCCTCACGCCGCCTCCACGCCCTGCGTGCAGCTCCTCACGCTTTCTCCTGTTGTATTTTTGCCTCTTCCTCCTTCTGCAGCTTCTCCTACCAGCCCTGACAAAAAAGCTAAGCGACACGAAGTAAAGAGCGACCCAACGCCTTTTGGTTTACGAGGTAGAGTGGCTCCACCTTCTGAACGTAGCCGGACCTCCATTTACCCATCCGGTTAGGGACACTGTCTTGTCCTTTCTCGCCACCGAGGACACAAAACAAAATAGGTCTCTCCTAGCCAGGAGCAAATTCATTGTTTTCCCCAAAAGCATGGTGCTCTGGCAACAGACACCGTGATGACAGCACCCTTCTCAGCTGGACTCTGGCCGGGTCTGCCCAGAACCTACAGAACTCCCCGGGGGCCACCAGTTAGAGGCTGCCGATGCCCGGCCAGCTTGCAGATTGGGGCGGGCTGTTAGAGCTGTCGTGCAGGCTGCGGGGCACCCCGTCCTCGGGCCCCTGAAGCGCCAGCCCCTCCCCTGTGTCACCAGTTGTACCGAAGCTTTTTGGTGGGAGCACAGCTGTCAACGGGATCGTGCCGACCCCCCATCTCATGGGAGGATGACGGGCTGTACAGACAGGTGGAACCAAGCTCCATACTGGACCTCAGGCTTCTAGTTTTTGCTCCTCATATCACAAGGGTACAGCACACCCCCCCAAAAATCCAAAGACCCTCCTTGGCCAAGGCCGAGGGTTTGAAGTTTGCAGAGAGGGATTCACAAAGTGAATTTTCCAACAATTGTGAAGGTTCCCAAGGGGTGCAGGTGGCCTCACAACCCCCAGGACCACTCAGGGTCACCCAGCACACTCTGCCTCAAGCACCAGGCTGTGCACCTGGGACCCAGACGGCAGCTCTCCGCCAGCCCCCACATGACAGCTCAAGGCCAGCAGGTTCCCACAGCCTTCACATGGGCGGGCAGCGCCCGGGGGCCGCCTCTGGGGTCCCGGGGCCTGTGACAGGGGTCGTTTCTCCGTTGACAGCCTTGTTTTCTGCTTAAGGCCTTGAGCATCGCCTGGCTGACGTCCTTTGTACAGGACACTGGTGAAGGGGCTTGAGCCCCCACAGTGGCCGCTTGCCCGCGGTTCCTACTGCCTTTCAGCCAACTTGTGTCTCCACACCTGTGATAGGAAGATGAGGCGGCTTCGCAAGGTCACCACAGATGTGACCTGAGCGTGGTGCCTGGGGCGCCCCTGCCAGTCCCCCTCCCGTCCACTCCCCTCTGCTCCCTGTTGCCCACTAAGCGGCTGACGACAGTAAGCCGCTGTCCCCTGGGCACTCTCGCAAATACTTCCTCGCTTGCCGCCGGAGAAGCTTCATCTGCCCATCGTTTTACTCAATGTCAATATCAGGGACTATTTTGCGGAGAACAGAGGGGACTGGGTTCATGGTCACCTTGGTGTAATGTCCTACAAACGCCCTAACATCCGCATAGATCAAGGGGTGCCGTCTGGGTTTGTAATACTTACGGTTCCAAACACGTCTCCTCATCCCACGGTCCATGCCTGAGGCGCATCGGCCCTCGGTACCTTCCTGACGCCCTTGTCACGCGGTTTTAATGCGGGGATGCTGCTCGAGCCTGGTAAAGAGGCTTTCCCCAGGGAAGGGAGCACCGCAGGCCCATGGCTGCTCTGCGCCTAGACACCCTCCTTTCTCCGCGGGCGTCTGTGGGCAGAGCAGCGGGAGTCTCCCGTCACACGCGAGGTCTGTCGGCGGCACTGCCGTCCGGCCCGTAGGGGTCTCCAGGCAGAACACGGTGGTCTTTCTGTGCTCAGGGTTCCCAGACACGTCTGCCTCTGTGTTGCCAGGAGCCCCATGTCTGGCGGTGGGCTGCCACGGGGAGACCCCCTCAGCCAGGCTGCCTGGTGCTGCGACCCCAAGACCCCCCACTGCCCGTGCCCCATCTGCCCTTTCCACACCACACATACCCCCAGATGAGCCAGGGCGCACACGGCTGGGGGCTTGCGGCGGAAAACCCCGGTGCCCCATCCCTGCACAGACACCAGCCCACCGCCACTCGCCCTGCGGCCCGGCCCTGAGACGGCCAGGCTCAGGGGCTGTCCAGACACTGGGCCTGCTGGTGTGGACAGGGCTCGTGCGGCTCCAGGTGCCTCTGCAGCTCTCACGCTCTTCCTTCCGGGCTCAGCCCTGCTGGCTGAGGGGAGCTCTAGGCCCCAGCTCCCTTCCTGTGAGGACAAGACTCCCGGTGCCCGTTTAGTACAAGTGTTTCATGGCCAACTTGAAACACCACAGGCCTCGGGGACAGGCCTGTTCAGCAGCTTGTGCCTATGCGGCCCCGCCTCACAGAGGGGAGCGAGCCCTTCGTTCTCGGGGAAAGTACACTTCCCTGCAGGCCACAGCCGGTGAGCAGTCTTCCCTCCCAGAACCGCTGGCCTCCTGCCACAGTGCCGCCGACTCCAGGCGGTGCCCGTGGTCCTCGTGCCACAGGAGTGGCTCCTGCCTGTCTCTTTACTGCTGGTACTCACTGTGTTCAGAATCGGGAATCCATCATCTCCCATCTCCCCTCAACTTGCTTGCATTCTCCCCGAAATTTCCTCCAGATGGGAAACACAGGTGTTATTCTTTAGGGCTGCCCTGCGGTGGAAACTCTAGCAAGGGGCTATGGGAGCATTTTATAAAGTCCCCAGGAAGCTCTGTCCCCACACGTGCTGCCCAGCGCGCTCTGGCTGGAGCTCGCGCAGGCAGCGGCCTGGGCTGGAATCCCAGCCTCACCGCGTGGCCACGGAAGCTCAGAGGCAGGATTCGTGTCTGCGTGCGGTGTCTGCGGCCCTGTGCCATGAGGGTCAGGGTGCCCTTACCTCACGGGCCAGGACGGTGCTGGTACGGGGCCCGAGGGGCGTGGGCAGCTGCCGTGAGGACGGGTCCCCCAGCCGGCCCGATGCGTGCTGCCGCTCCAGGGCGAACGGCAAACTCCTTCCCTCCGGTGGGGTTCGCTCCAACGCGGGTGGGCGGTGGCGTCTCCAGCTAGTGGTTATTTGGGGTCTCTGTGCTCCCGGGACCGCGGGCGGGGGTGTCGCGGCAGAGCCTGGGGGGTCACCTCCCTGAGGGGCTGGGGTCATTGCTTCACCTGGGCTGGCCTGGCAACGGAAGCGGGTGCTCTGGGCCCTGTGGCCCCGTACTGTGCACAGAGGGGGGTCCGTCGTGTGTCCAGCTCCGGGGGGAGGGGGCAGGCCCCTCCGGGCGGCACGTTACAGGGTCACGGGCATTGTGCAGACCACCTTCAGACAGGCTTGTGGTAGTGGGTGGTCCTCACTGGAGCCTGTTTCCTCTCAGGTTGGAGCAAAACGTCTCAGCCCTTGGAGGCCCCTGAGGACAACGACGGCTGGTCCAGTGCCGAAGAGCTGATTAATTCCTCGGACGCAGAGGAGGAAGGCGGAGTGGGCCCCAGGAAGCTGGTAACCTTGGGTCCCCTCGGGCCGTCAGCCTGGCACGGCTGGCCCCTGGGCGGGAGGGCTCCAGAGCACCACCGCGGTGGTGCCGTGGCTCTCGTGGCCATGGGGGGGTGCCCGGTCTCGCTGTGGCTGTGTGCCCACCCGCCTCCACCATCAGAGCCCCGCCAGACGGGCTCTCCCACAGAGGGGACGGAGCACAGCCCTCCAGGGAAGGGGAGTGCTCTCAGCAGTGTCTGCGAAGCTGTGCGCATGGCTCTCCCTCACTTTAGAGAACTCCACTGTTCGAGTGCGGATTTGCCTTCTTAGCAGGCCCGTTCTCTAACACAAGCTGGAGGAGAAGCCGCTCATGTATGAATCGTCAGAGTCAGGGTTATACCAACAGATGCTTAGTGCGTGCCTGGCGCTGCCCTGGTCCAAGTTCCAGGGCTCCACGCGACAGACAGAACTTCGTCCGCGTGAACGTGTTGTGCGCACGCTGGGTGCCAGGCACTGTCTAGACACCAACACAAAGTCTCCGCTCTCGCAAGAGGCAAAGTAAAAGGTAGTGCAATACAGGGCATGTCAGGTGAGGATGGCGGCCGTCTCACGCGGGAGCCGAGGAGGTCGTTCCGGGAAGAGGCGGCAGCAGGTGCAGAGGCCCTGGGGCTGAGGGCTGTGTTCCGGAGCGTGTGAGGCCGGCTGGAGCAGAGGCATGCTGCAGCGCGGCCGGACCACCAGGCATGAGTCAGGAGCACTTCGCGGGTTGGTTAGGATTTGTAACACGGCTGCAGTGAGAGACTTGGCATCTTCTCACGACCAGGAGCTCTTCCCCATTTAAGGTGACAGTCCTGTCAAAAGCCCCACGAACAGCAGGGCCCTGACGAAGCGCTCGTTGTCCTCCTCCTGTTGCTTGCGGCGGACAGCCGCGGCGGCCTCGCTCGGGGCCTGGGGCGGCAGACCGTGCTGTGTTTGATGTGCCGCGTCCTCCTCCACCAGGTTCCAGGAAAGTACACGGTGGTGATGGGCGACGAGAAGGGAAGCCCAGACGCGCTTGCTGTGAGAAGCGGGGACATAGTAGAGGTGGTCCAGGAGGGTGATGAGGGCCTTTGGTAAGATACCGGAGGTGGGCTCACACCCAAGACGCCCGGGAGGGGTGGGGGGACGCGGCTGGAGCCCTGACCGGCCCACACCACTTTCAGGTATGTCAGGAACCTCACCTCCAGCAAGGAGAGCTGGGTGCCGGCCAGCAGCCTGTCCACGCTCCTCAGCACGTCCGGCTCGGCTCAGTGCCTGAGCAGCTCAGGTAAGACCCCTGCCCCGTGTGGGCCGCACCCCGAGCCCGCGGGGTTCCGCAGCTGTGAGCTTGAGTGTGCAGATGCAAAGCCGCACCCATTCTTGCCTGGTTTTCCTGCAGAGTCCAGTGCGGGGTCCACCCTGCTGAGCGCCTCCTCCAGCTGCAGCGAGAGCTGTGGGGCCCCCCTCTCAGACCTCCAGGGGTAGCGCCGGGCCGTGCAGGACAGCAGCCTGCGAGCCTCTAAGTTTTCCTTTGCTTGGGCTTGCTTAGTTTGGTGAGGGGACGGTGCTCTAAGACCCTGGGGAAGGAGGACCCTGACAAGACCCCAGCGAGGAGCCGCCGCTGCCCACGGAACTTCGAGGTGCAGACGCAGGGGCTGCAGAGGGAAGGTTCTGGAAGATTCTGCCCTGTGGCCTCCACGCTAGGACCACCCCCGACGAGGGTGCAGAAGCCAGTTCCATGGGAAGGCCGAGGTACACTGAGCTTCCCGGGAAAACCAGGACGGACGGAGGGCGGCCGGCCGTCGAAAGGAACCCGTCCCAGCCGCTCTGCTTGGTTCCGGGAGTTTCCGGTCTGGTGCTTCCTGCAGGAATAGGCATGTTGTGGGAGTGACGAGTCCGCTGACCCAGCAGCTTGGCGGGGGGACTGTTTTGTCTTTTACAAGTTTTTTTTTTTAAAGCAGGGATTAATTCCATGGCCATTTTTTGTGGTACTTTGGCCGCTAATCTTTACCAAGAATCACTGTGTTTACATGAAATGACAATTTGATACTGTATTTGATATAAAACTATTTTCTGTTACCGGGGTTTACACTACAGCGCGGTGTTTATAGTGCTGGGAGATTTGGGGGCTCTCATGGGGACCGAAGCCCGCGCCAAGGCCTGCCTGGGCACAGGAGGGTGAACATGCGTCCCCCATCAAATCCAGCAGCGTTTCTACAAACAGAGGCAGTTGAAACCAAGGACAGCTCATTACCTGTGTAGGTTAATTTTCAAGAGAAAATTAAAGCTATAATTTAAAATATTTAGCTTCTTTTCTACAAAACAATGGGGAACTTGATTTTTTTAACTAGCTTCACTGAATTAGGATTTTTTATTGTTTTTGAAGAATAAATGAAGAAGCAGTTTTTGCAGGGTTCCGTCTGAAACAGTAGCCACACCGGGCTCCGTGAAATCACGCGTGTCTGCCTGCCTCCGCGGCCTCCTCCACGCTCAGTAAAACCCCCTGAACTCGGAAAGTAAGGAGTTCATGACTGAAACCAAGGCAGAGCCAGAAAGAAAACTCTGTTTTATCTTTTTGTGTTTCAGACACAAATTCTGTTCTTTGGAAACACTGTCTGTGTCTGGTGGGCGCAGGTACTCTTATCCGTGTGCACATGTGGGTGTGTGTCTGTCGGTGTCCATGTCAGGGACGCCCCGCGGCCTCCGCGATGCTGGAAACTGTCACTTTACAGCCCTCCCTGAGCCCCGCGCCCGCGAGGCCCCTGCCGGCTGACCTGTGCAGTGCGTCTCAGCAGCTCTCCTCGGTGTCCCGCGGTGAGAACGGTTTACTCCATGCGCTGCTTGTCCAGAGACCGCCCGCCGCCTTGGCCGCGTCACTGCCCTGGTGGTCCCTTCTAATTCTTAAGGCACTTTAAACCCTCGTGTTCCCGTCAACTCTTATTTGGTTTCAGGTCTTTATTTTTTTTCTGCTGATGTAAATGAAATTTTTAAATCAGAGTTCTTTATTGTATGGATGGAGTTTGAATAAATATCAGCCCCTCTTGCTGTCTGCCTCCGTCTGTTAAAGCACAGAATTCCTCACGCTCTGCGTGTTTGTCGTGCTCTCGGCTGCGCGGCTCCCGTGAGAAACAGGCAGGCCCTGAGCATGACCCAGAGGATGTTCCATACGCTTCATTTTGTCCGAGAATGATGGAAATAAAATAACCCGCGTATTGTGCCAACAGTGTAAAGGTAACAAAAGAAATGTGAAATCACCATGTTGGAACAAGAGTCCAAGTGATGACTCCTGAGCCAGGCAGGGCCGGGGCGGAAGGGAGGGCGGTGGAGGGAAGCGTGGCCCACAGCGAGGAGTCACCGAGGCCACACAGCACCAGCATCTTGCTACGCCGACCCGTTGGGAGGGGATCAAATCGGATGCAACCAATAATTGCTAAACGACAACATACAACCAAATCACACAAGGGTTGGACATAAAGCCCAGAACAGAGATATAGCAAACACTGACCTCCCGGGAGCCCCTCTGCGCTCAGACTTGCGGGCGGGGCCCCAGGCTAAGATCCAACCCTGCCCTGCTGTTGGGGCCTGCCTCACTCAGTGGACCGTGTGGCCGTGAGCGAAGAGTCCAGGTTGGGGGACACTCCTGCTCCCGGAGCCCAGCCCACTGACGCCCGCGTGCCCACAGGGCTGCACGGACTGTCCCTCTCCACCTAGCCGCTGTTCCGCCTCTGCTCACCGGCGTGGGGTCTGGGGTAGTCCTGCTCTATGCCTGCGCTTGGCCATCTTTCACGGACAGAGGGCCACATCCCCCGCTGGCCTGTGCTGTCCCCCACCTCCCCAGAGGACCCACACCACCCTTGGACTCGAGGGCTGGGTCCAGCGCTTGTCCCGAATCCATGCTGACATCTGCTGCCGGGCAGGTGCTGTCCACGAAAACCTGACCCCGCAGCTCTGGGGGGTCAGTCAGAGAAGGAGCGCCCCTTTCCTGCACCTCCCAGCCGGGCACCCCTGAGTCCACAACCGGACGCTGCTCACGCTGCTCTGAGAACAGCCCCAGCCCCAGTCCCGCTCAAGAGGAAGCACGGACCCCAGCTGAGAGCATTCCCTACGTTCACATCTGCCTGGAAGCCTGGAAGCCGTCCCGACCCAAGGACGGACCGTGTCTGTAAGGAGAGGGAGACGGGTCACACACCGCTGGGAGGCCATGCACCCCCCGAGGCCGGGATCAGAGTAGTGTGTGAGCAGGCCCCCCAGAGCCCCCAGCTGGAAGAGGCAGGCAGGTGCTCCCCGGGCCTCCGGAGAGAGCAAGGCCCTGCCACAGACACCTTGCTCCAGGACCTGTGGGCTCCAGAGCTGCCAGAGGATAGATTCCTGGTGCTGTAAGCCCCCGGTGTGCAGCCCTTAGTCACAACAGTCCCCGGGGAGGGGCCGCCCGGGGGTCCGGGAAGGCCCTGAGCTCGGTGTGAGACGAGGCAGCTCCTGGGCCGGGCGAGCACGCCTGGGGCGCTCTGTCCACCCGCCCACCCGCGACCCTGCCGTCTTGGAGGGCCCAGCTCACACCACAGGAACGACAGCATCTCCACCTCTCAGAGGAGATGTCAGCACGATTCAGGAACGGAGCTCAGGAGTGAACTGGTTCTCCCCGCACCGGAAGGAAACGAAGCCCGGATGCCCAGCGGTCCGTCTCGTTCGAGAACGGCTGCTACATCCGTGGCGCGGGGGGAATCCCAGGAAGGCCTCCCTCAGGCCCCGCAGAACGCGCCAAGCCCCTCCCCCACCAAGAACAAACCCCCAAGCTGCTATCGAAAGTAACAATTAGAAATTCCAGAAGCGATCTGCAAAACATGTCCTTCCCTAGGGACTAATGCTTCCACTTGGGCTTAGAGCGGGGTCCCTGCGGGAAGCAGCTGGGTCGTGTGCCAGAGATAAGCAGAGCTGGCGTCCCCGGCCTCCATCATTTTGCAGAGGGTCGAGCCCGCTGGAGGCTGGACGCCCATGTCAGTCTTGTTGGGGTAACCGACGGTGCCGGGGGGCCCAGGACGGTCCAGGTCAGCTTGGGAAGACTGGCACCCTGAGAACGCCCCCCCCCACGCCTGCCAACCCTGAATGGTGGGTCATGCCGGCTGGCGGCTTGGGCCCAGGACGGCAGGTGCCCCTCCTCCTGGTCATCCCCACGTGGCTCTCGGGCGCACCCAGGAAGCCAGGCCCGGGCGAGGAGTCGGTGTCCACGGCAGCTCTCTTGAGAATACTCACGTGGTCTCTGGAGACCCTCTCTCCTCTCCCAGAGTTACCCCTCGGCTTCCCACCCACGCTCGTCCTGAGACCAGCTGCCGTGCGAAGTCCCAAGGGCCTCGGGGTTCCCGTGGCACTTGAGGGGCACGTGGCCGACACGACGTCTCCGCACGGAGCCCCTGCTTCTCGCAGACACAGCCGTGCTGGAGGCACCTCGGCTTCTGGGCAGGGATCCGGCGCCGCCCCGCCCCCGGGGTTTGGGAGGCGAACGCTCCCTCCCCCACCCCGCTACCCTGCTTGGAGGCCAGGACTTTGCCCGCCCCCCCCCACCTGGAATGTCGACAGACCGGTGTGACGCCCGTGGCTCTCACCATGGTTTCCCAGGCGGGCAAGCTGGCCCTCCTCTGCCTTCTCCTCAGCCTGCAGGGGTCTCTGGCTGCAGGTAGGTCAGGGCGGAGGGTTCCCTGTAAACCCCGTAGGAAGGGCTGCCGGGCCGCTGGCATCCGTACCTCCCATCGGCCCACCTCGCGGTGGACACGGCTGCTGCCGACGGCTCCCATGTGGTCTGCACCCAGGATCCCTGCTCAGGGGTGCAGGGTGGGATGCCCCCCTCCCACTCTGCTCTCCTGGTTCTCGGTCAGCCAGTGCCAGGGACAGGGTGGGGACACTGCGGTGACCGTAGATACCCTCCCTGCCACCACGGCGCCGAGGGGCTTAAATACGGAGATAAAGGGACGTGCTTTATAAGCGGTCCCCATGGAGACTTGCCAGTACAACAGGGCGGCCGTGGTGGCGACACGGTCAGACACTGTCCCATGCCAGCGGCTAGCCTGGGTGGGACGGGACACCGCCCCGATTCCTGCAGGTGCCCAAAGGACAGCGCCTCCGCTCCAGGCAGGGCAGGGCTGCCTTTGTCCTTCCTTGGGGCAGCAAGACCGTGCTTCCCAGGGTCGTCCCCCTCCCCGCCCAGCTTTCACTGATCCCCCACAATTATCAGACTTGCCGCTGGTTCCCTGGGCTTTCTGGTGCGCATTTGCTGTCCTCCGAGGGTAGAGAGGGTAGACATCCCCTCTCTGGGTGCCTCTGGCGGGTGTGACCCCCCCCCAGTAACCTTGAGTTTCCCTTAATCCCTCCTTCCAGACCAGGCGGGCTCCCTAGGAATACACACTCGCAAAATGCTGTCATTGTAAAGAAGAGAGGTGGTTCCCTCAGCCATGTGCCCTGGGAGCTGCCCCTCCCCCTCCTGCCTCCCCACCTGCTGGAGGTCTTGATCGGACCCACACAGCCCTTCCTTCCCAGAATCGGAGTCCGCGAGTCTCCAGACTGCACTTACCTCTCCTCTGGGACTCAGTTTCCCACTTGCACGTGCCCCTCAGTCTTGGCTTTGCTCCTGCCCTGCCCGGCCTCTCTCACTGCCCAGCTGCTCCTCCACAGTCCCCCCACAGTGGTGCAGTCATGCCCCAGGGGGTGGCTTTCCCCGGGCCCCATGGGCTTTCCCAGCCTCGGCCTCCGTACAGTTGTCACTGACCTCAATGTCCTCGTCTCTGTCACCCGGCCCTCTCTTACGATGACGCAGTCTGAATGTCTGCCTGGGTGTCCTGAAGAAGCCTCAAATCCAAGGTGTTCAGACTGGTCCCATTACCCCCAACTGGGTGGCCTTGGGTGAGCTCTAAACCCCACTCACCCCCTGTTCCTCATAAGCAAAATGGGGGACAGCTATGTGCAAGAAGCTACTGGAGTCACCAGAGAGGCTGGAAGGACACAGCAGACCAGGGCCTGGGGAGGGGCCCTGAGGATGCACAAGCCCCTGAGCTGGGGTCTCGGGGCAGGTGCAGGAAGGTGCAGATGCACCAAGCTCGGGGCAGAACTGGTGCCAGAGCTCAGACACTCTTGGGAGACAGCAAAGCGATTCTCCGAGGTGGGGCAAGGACGGGAAAAGCAGGCCTGGTGAGACGGAGGTGGGGAGGCCAGGCAGGGATGACTGTGCATGCGGGTCCCTCAGTTTGCAGGGAGGTGGCCTCCAGAGACCCGAGGCTCGGGTGGTTGGGGGGGACAGCTGACGTGAGAGCGGGGTGAGAGCAGAACACGCGAACCTGCAGGAGACCAAAACTCAAGGGCTGGCAGCCGAAAGTGGGACCTCGGACTCGGGGAGGAGGACCCAGGGAGGCCCCCTGTGGCCAGACAGGGAGCGTTGGGACGGTCAGTGTCAGCAGGCCTCCTGCCACCAAGAAAGGCCCACGAGGAGCTTTCGCTTATAGTGGGTCTGAAAGTCAGGGCAAGCACATCTGTGGAAGGTGAGGAACACGCCTTCGAGAGGGAGAGGCCGTAGCAAAGCAGAGCCAGGGTCTGGGTGGGTGGGAGGGGGACAGCCCGCCACAGGGACAGGCTGGAGCTCTGGGAGAGCTGGGGAGGAGGGCCCGGGTTCACAAAAGGAACATGAGGCTTTATGCAGATGCGAGACCCCTCTCCCCACCACCGTGCCCGGCAGACCCCTCCTGGCCCTTCCCTGGCCACAGCAGCCTCGCCTCCACCTGAGCCACCCTTCCCCTGCCGCTCCACCTCTCTCATCCCCCGGGCAGGACCCCTGCTCATTCATCCCACCACTCGCCACGCAGTGTCCCGGGTGCTAGGACCCAGCACTACAGAAGTTGATTATACACGTTTTGAAACAGAATAACTTTTAATCCCCAAAGTTTTTATATACATTTTTTCAATAAGTTACATCTGCATATATATGTGCATTTTTACATTTTATTTACAGTATGTGTGATTTTATTATCTCTCATTTCGTTTAATGGTACGTCTTCTTAAACGTTGTGTTTCACGGCACGGGGGACGCCGTCGTGGACTGGCTCGGACTGCTGTGGCCAGGCTCTCCTTCCAGCGAGGTCTGTGTGCCCGCCTCTGAGCGCTTCCTTAGCGTAAATTCCTAGAAGGGAGGCGGCTGGGCCGGAGGGATGAGTGCGTTAGGTTAGAATATAACGAAGGTATTTCCCCACGCCTGCACACAAAGCTTGTGCCATGCTGCCGGTGCCGGCCGGGAAGCCCTGACTGCCGCGACTCGGCGGGACGCGACGCGCGGTGGTGTCCGTGCTCATGGGGCTCCCATCTCTCAGTCTTCCTCACCCAGGAGGAAGCCCACGGAGTCTTGCACAGGCAAAGGCGCGCCAACTCGTTCCTGGAGGAGCTGAGGTCCGGCTCCCTGGAGAGAGAGTGCAGGGAGGAGCAGTGCTCCTTCGAGGAGGCCAGGGAGATCTTCCAGGACACGGAGCGCGCGGTGAGCTGGCCCTGCAGGGGGCTCCCCCCGCCCCGGGGGCCACGCAGGTCTGTGCGCCCAGGCTTCGGGCTCTGGCAGGCACAGCCCTCCGGGTCCGGGTCACCCTCCCTCTGAAGGACAGCTTCACTCTGGTCAGTCGGCGCTCCTGCAACACCCCGGCCACCGCGCCCCCTCCCAGAGGCATCTCCCTCTCCTACACCGGGCACCCCAACTTTGCATCAGAAAATACAGTGTGAAAAGCACAGTCGATGTGTCCCTTGCCTTCCCAGGGAAGGTCCCTGATCCCCAAACGGTCCGTGATTTGGGAAGGCACCGCGGACAGAGCAGACCTCGGAGAGTCAGGCCTGGGCAAGCCTCACAGCAGCGCCGCCTGCGGACGGCTCCCCAGGCAAACTTGTGTGAGGAGACACTTAGGGAACCACCACGGCCTCCACATGCCGAGGCCCGATGCGGAGAGTGGTCTCATTGCTCTCCTCACGTTCTGAGAGGGGAGTATTCAAGCTGTACCACACCCCTTCCAGCCCCTTCAACGGGAGCGCCCCTCAGATTGTGAGGACACGAAACCACACTTCCCCTCACCGGACGTCTCGTGCTCACAGGACTCTCACCTCACACGGGACACACATCTCACACTCGTGGGACACACACCTCACACGGGACACACATCTCACACTCGTGGGACACACACCTCACACGGGACACACACCTCATGCTCATGAAACACACGCCTCACACTACGGGACACACACCTCACAGAGGATACCTCACACACTCACAGGACATACACCTCATGCTCACGGGACACACACCTCACAGGACACACATTGCACCCTCACAGGCCACCACCTCACACTCACAGGACAACTCATAGTCATGGGACACATACCTTACACTCAACAGGAAGTGAGGCTACATGACACTTTCTAGGGACATTGACGATGGTCACTCCTTGCATTTGTGCACTACTTAGTTTTTCAAAGCATGTCCTACAGTTCTCATTTTATCCTTAGAGTGATCCTGTGAGTTTCAGTTTGCTTGGCCAAAAGATTCCTCAGGAATCAATTTTATCGGAGCCCTTTGCATTCATAGAACACCTTTGCATCCATTACCGCCTTCTCCTCCAGTCACATGTGTATGGATGACCCGCTTATCACCAGAGGAAGAAATGGAGGCTTAGAGAGCACATATGTCCTGTCCCAAGTTCACATCTTGGAGGTGGCAGAGTTGGGGCAGAAACTCAGGAATTCTGAATTGGGAGAGGGAAATTTGTGACCTCTGGTGGGCTTAGCGAGCTGAGGTGGAGAGGATAGGATTAGGAAGAAACTGCCTTCCCCTGGATGAACTCACCTCATCTCCCAAGGAAAAAATGTGGCTTCCAGAGTCCACTTCAAAGGGCCCCAGGTCAGAGGCCCCCAAGCCCCACAGCTCACCCCAGCTCCCAAGTTCACTCTGCGGGTACCACATGTATTTGCTTCTGGTGAACGCGTCCAACACCGCTTCCTCTTTGTTCCCTCAGAAGCAGTTCTGGATTTCTTACACCGGTGAGTTGGTAAACGGCCCATTTTGATCCCACCCTTCTCCTCAGCCCTTCTCCTCAGCATACTAACACTGAAGCACTCCGCAGATGGGGACCAATGCGCCTCGAACCCGTGCCAGAATGGAGGCTCCTGCGAGGACCAGCTCCAGTCCTACATCTGCTTCTGCCTCGACGATTTCCAGGGCCGGAACTGTGAGACAAGTGAGGAACCCCACAGTTTGCAGACAGAGCCCCCAGCAGGCTAATGGGCATGGCCTGGTCCCCTGCCAACATGACAGTCTGGGTTCTAAGGTGCTAGTTCTCAAATTGGTCGCCCCATATCCACTTCTGGGAAATAGAAAGCCCTTGGGTTCCCAGTGCTGGAAGATTCAGATACACCTGGAAAGAGCCCAGTGAGGCTCTCCCTGACTGCCCAGCTTCCAGTCGAGACAGCTGGGAAAACCGTATCTTCTATTACAAAACTGTGAGGTATTTTTTCACCTTTCAAATATTAAAGTATTGCAAAGTTAAGGGGTTCCTCAGACCATCTCAGGGTCACTAATTTGCTGGAAGGACTCGTAAAACTCTCTCAAGGCTGATATACTCAAAATTACAGCTCGTTACAGTGGAAGGATACAGAATAAAGTCAGCAGAGGGACAGGTAAGAGCCTCCCATTGTCCTCTCCCAGTGGAGTCTCATAGACATCCTTCTGTTCTCCAAGAACAATATGTGACAAGACTTAGGGAGTGTCACCACCACCCCAGGAGGCACACTGAGCCTCCATATCCAGAGACTGTATTGGGCCCAGTCATGCAGACGTAGCTGACCTTAGTCTCCAGCCCCTCCGGAGGTGGAGGTGACACCATGTGGCCCAAGACCCCACCATGAATCACATTGTTAGATCATCCGGTGTGGCCCAAGGCCCTCAGAGAAACAACATTCTTATCAGGCAGATTAAATTAAAATGTCCAACTTAACCAGCCAGGGTGTAGGGGTCACCCCCTAGGAGCTCTTTAGGTGAGTTCAATCCTTTCCCACACAAATGTACATTCTTATACCCAAGGCACTCTTCAGGGCCACAACCACCTTCTGCTCTAAGCAAACCAGAGGCCAGGGAGAGGGAAGGCAAGACTAAGGAACAAGGCTTCTGCCAGTTATCTGGGGCTGGAAAGCCTTGGTGTCCTTGCCTGGCCTTTTATGCTCAGGAGCCCTGGTGTGAATCCTCCAGGACCGTGATGCTCAGGAGCCCTGGTGTGAACTCACTTCCAGGCCAGGCCTTCCTGCTGGGGTCCTGGACAGACACAGTGAGCTAACCCCACCTCCCACACTGTAGCACTGCCATTCAGAGTCAGGAGGACTGTTCCCCATCTCCATCTGTCCAAGCCAGTGGTCAGCCCCGGCCAGCTCGTGGGGGCAGCAGGGCCTGGCTATAGAGCCATCTCATCTGCCTGGCCTCTTGCCAGCAGGTCTCCACTTCCAGTGGACACGTCTACTGTCCCCGGAGCACTTTTGCTTTCCCTGGGCCATCCCCGGCTCCTACCAGGTTCTGGGAGGGGGGCACAGAGCCCCCATGTGCCAGTCCTTGGTCCCCGCTGGCTAAGCTGCTCAGATGTGGGACCATACCCAACTCCAGGTCACCCTTCTGGATGAAACCACAGAGCTGGCTGGTACCTGGCTGTCTCTGCAGCAGCAGCTAAGCACGACGGTCGTGCGGGGAGAGGGCTGACCTCCCCTGACCGGCAGAGGTCCCTCTCAGTCTTTCCCCTTCCTGTCCTCAGATAAGAAGGACCTGCAGGTCTGTATGAATGAGAATGGAGGCTGTGAGCAGTACTGCAGTGACCATGCCGAGGCCGGGCACTCCTGCTACTGCCAAGAGGGGTACGCGCTCCAAGACGATGGGGTGTCCTGCATGCCCACAGGTAATGGGTCCTCAGGGGCCAGCTCCAGGGGCTGTGCTCTGCTTCCTTCCCAAGGAGCAGCGACCCATTCCTGCACGGCCACAGCCGTCTGTGAGAGACGAGAAGGGTGGGCTATATCTACTACGTGCTGACCACTCCATGCCCACTCGAGAATAGGCCACAGTGGCGGTGGGCAGGACAGAGACCTGCGAGCAGCTCCCTGGAGGGTCTGGGGCCGCCTGCCTGTTTGAGGCAGGCCCAGAGGCACAGAGGGAGGCTCTGCCGGCCCCCGCCGCTGGTCCCTCTGCAGGGAGCCACATTGCCGCACCCAGCTCTGCAGGGACCGAGGCACGGTCCACAGTCCAAGTCTGTCTGAAAGGCAAGCACTTTAGGAAAATGGAAATTTCCCCAAACCAGTCTCAAACGAATACAGTTCCAACGGCAGGGACACCCAAGGCCTCTCTGTCCAGAGCAAAGTGGACCCCACCCAGGCTAGAGCCTGAATTTCAGCTGCCACCACTAAATGGTCTCTCCTCGGCGCAGGGACCTTACTGGGGAGACCAGAAGTTCAGAGTGTGCCCCAAACAGCAGCGCCGTTGTCCACGGGCTGGTCAGTGTCCTTAGGCAGCATGTCATTCCCCTGGGAAATGAGCAGAGCCTAGCTTCCAGAGGGCGGGACCTCCGTTCTTGCAGGAGCAGCCCCGGGCCTCTATGGGCCCAGCAGCTCCCACATGGGTGGCCCTGCCCCGGCAGCCCTCAGAGC
The DNA here is from genome assembly GCF_002007445.2 of Ailuropoda melanoleuca. Classification (NCBI taxonomy): domain Eukaryota; kingdom Metazoa; phylum Chordata; class Mammalia; order Carnivora; family Ursidae; genus Ailuropoda; species Ailuropoda melanoleuca. Next base: position 140,674,412 of record NC_048224.1, read on the forward strand.
ACACACCTCATGAGCTCAAGGTCAGGCATGAACCCCCGGCCCAATGACTTGTTTTCTACAGTGGAATATCCGTGTGGAAAAATACCCATTCTGGAAAAGAGAAATGGCAGCGACTCCCAAGGCCGAATTGTGGGCGGCAAGGTGTGCCCCAAAGGGGAGTGTCCCTGGCAGGTAAGGCTCCGCAGGGCCCTGGCCCCGTCTCCCTGGAGGGCCCCGGCCCCGTCTCCCTGGCTGGCGCAGAGCACTTACTCCTCGTTCTGAAGCCCACGCCTGCCCACTCCCCTCTGTCCTTCCGGATGTCAGCTCAGCTCTGGCCTCCCACCTCTCCCTCGGTGCTGCTGGCCTCACTCCCCTCCACAGATGAGGGAACAGAGGCCTCCAGGGACAGATGGCGGAGGCAGGGTTTGAGCCCAGCCCAAGGCCCATCGCTGTCGGCCTCCTACGCTGTGACGTGTCCTCCTGCCAGCAGAGGGGGCCGTCCCTGCGCGCGGTCAGGGGTGTGGGGCCACCCGTGGGCCTGGTTCCCGTTGGAAATGCACAGCCTCAGGCCCCCAGACCCACTGGGCCAAAACCTGTGTCTCCCAAGGCGGGATGTGCGCACTCGGGTTTCTGAGCCCGACCCAGTGATCCTCGGGACCCTTCATGTGGGGACGCCTGAGGTTAAAAGAGTTTCTAACATATGAGAACCTTGTTGGGGACACTGGAGGCTCACCGCTCACCCGTGGCCTGACTGCGGGTTCCGGCAGCCCCAGTCCTCCAGCTTCGCTGCTGCCTCAGGAGCCTCGGCACCCACCCGCCGCCCCGCCCCCGCCCCATCCCACCTCACAAGGGGGGGGGGGCAGGCCGCTGGGACGGCGTGGGGCCTGCGTGGTCTAGGGCCCACTCCTCAGCCTGGCAGAACCCCGGGTTTCGGTGTTCAAGGGTAACGCGAGCTGGACGTGTTCCACAGAGTGCCTAGAACTGGCAGTGCCTCCGAGAGGCAGGGGAGGGTGATGAGGGTGGGTTTCTGTGTTTACAGCGGAGAACACCTGGGAGGGCTGTCTGGGGGGCCGCAGCAAGCACGCATGCCCACCCGCGCACCAGGACCTCTCTGTACCATTCACCCCCACCCCCAGGAGAGAGGGCCACCTCGCCCATGCTACCAGGGGGGAACCAGGCCCCTGAGATTCAGGCCCAGATGCAGCTGTAACAGCCACCCTTCCAGGGGGCGGTGCAGAGCCGCTGTCAGTCAGGCTGGCTGCATTTTCCCGCGCCTGTGTCCTGCCCTCAACAGGCAGGGGTGTGGCCTGAGCCACACGCAGCTGCTCTCACGCAGCTCGCAGCTCAGCTCGGGAGGACTGTTCTCCGAGAGGCCTGGCAGGTGCTGGCTCGGGTGAGGAGGGCGCACGTTCTCAGCACCCTTGGTCCTGCTGTCCACGCTCGGGACATGAGGCCTCCGACACGCTGACCCCATGTCCAGTGTCTGTCCTCCCTGGTGGATCCGTCTCACCACAACACGCCGCGACCTGCCTCGCCCTCTCCAGGCCTCCATCTGGCCTTCCAGCTCCTCCCTGTCCGAAGACTGGCAGGCTGGAGACTCCAGCTCCTTCCATCGCCGTGGAAACACCACTTCAGGGAAAGTCCCCCTCGAGCTTCGCTCAGGCCCTGCTCAGCACCGTCCTTGCTTTTAGGAAGAGGAAACGGAGGCACTTAGGGAGGGCTCGCTGTGTGCGGGGAATCGCGCTTGGCGCTGCGGCTCGCTGCCTGTCTCCCGCGCTGGGCCGGCCTTCGCAGACCGGGCATGCTGGGGCCAGCTTGGGTGGTAATGCTGGGCAGGCTCAGGGAACCGGCAGCCGCGTCCCGTGGTCAGGCTGGAGCCCGTGAGCTCTCCGTGGCCGTCGCTAGCTGGGGAGGTGGGTCCCTGGGGAAGCGTGGCAGGGACGTGACCTCTGCGTGTTGTGCCCGTGCAGGCCATCTTGAAGGTGAAGGGGGCGCTGTTGTGCGGGGGCACCCTGCTCGACGCTTCCTGGGTAGTCTCGGCCGCGCACTGCTTCGAGAAACTCAGTAACTGGAAAAACCTGACGGTGGTATTGGGTAGGTTTTGCAGTTCCTCTGCCCGCTGACAGCAGTTTGCAAACAGGACCAGCTTCCACGACCAGATGAGCAGTGTCCGGGCAGACCCCAGTGCCCCCGGGTCCCACCGTGGCCACGGTCCCCTGGCCTCTGTCCCACACACGTGAAGTCACAGGGTTGATGCTCTGTTAGCATCTTACTTTGGCCAAGAGCCCCATGGCCACGGCGGGCGCCCTCCGCTGCCGGACTATGGGATGCTGAGCGCCCGCAGGCGAGGGTCATCAAGCACCCCTCCTCAGGCACCCTCCGCACAGAGTCCAGGGGTGGCCGCCTGGGGGCGCTGCTCCTGCCAGCCTGGGGCTGGACACAGGGCCCCTCTGCCCCAAAAGGAGGCTGTGGGGCAAGGCGTGAGCAGTGCGGGTCCCCTGCAGGCGAGCACGACCTCAGCAAGGATGAGGGCGAGGAGCAGGAGAGGCACGTGACCCGGGTCATCATCCCCAACAAGTACATCCCCCGCCAGACGAACCACGACATCGCCCTGCTGCACCTGAGCAGGCCCGTGACCTTCACCGACCACGTGGTGCCACTGTGTCTGCCTGAGAAGGCCTTCTCCGAGAGGACGCTGGCCTCTGTCCGCTTCTCAACCGTCAGTGGCTGGGGCCGGCTGCTGGACAGAGGCGCCACGGCCCTCCAGCTCATGGCCATTGATGTGCCCCGCGTGATGACCCAGGACTGCCAGCAGCAGTCTCGCAAGTGGGTGGGCTCCCCCGTCATCACCGAGAATATGTTCTGTGCCGGCTACCTGGACGGGAGCAAGGACGCCTGCCAGGGGGACAGCGGGGGCCCGCATGCCACCAAGTTCCAGGGCACCTGGTACCTGACGGGCATCGTCAGCTGGGGGGAGGGCTGTGCGGCGGAAGGCCACTTTGGGGTGTACACCAGGGTCTCCCAGTACATCAAGTGGCTGCGCAGGCTCATGGGCTCGAGCACAACCCTGACAGGCCTCCTCCGGGCCCCGCTGCCCTAGCCCCAGGGCCAGCGCCGGCCCAGGAATAAAGCTGCTTCCTGTCCCTCCCTCAAACCTGGAAACACCTCTGCACTTCGTGGGGTGGGAGGGGGCGGGAGTGGGGGGAACATGCGCCGGCCAGGGAAGGGAGGGGCTGCTTACCGAGGGCGCTCGCGCTCCTCCGACGGCCCTCACCGTGCACATGTCGGTGCGGGCTGCTGCCCGACAGCCGCCTGTTACGCTCCATGCCTCTCTCTCTCCTACAAGCATGTCGGCTTCATCTCACGTACCCTGGATGCACCATCCATCCACTTTGGTGGCTATCCTTCCAGATCTTTCTGTATATGTCACTTCTACCATAAAATGGTAATGGCACATGCCCTGCGCACATCAGGGACTGCCCGCCATCCGTGGCGTGCCCACGCTCACCCCGCTGAGGCCCTAGCACTTGTCCCGGGGCCGACCTTGGGCTCAGGCGCACAGCGCCCCTGCGATGAGCCTTCCTCTGTGGAGGCCGGTGCTCGAAACCGGGAGCGCCCTGATGGGTTCCCCAAACCCTACAGAACTGGGTGTTCTCTTCCTGCCAAGGCCGTGGTCGATGACAGTCCGCCAAGAGAGGCCCGGGAGCACCAGGTTCCTCGGTCCTGCCCCGTGAGCAGGACGAGGGAAGGATCCGGTGACATTTTTATCAAGCGCTTCAGGTGCGCGTGGAACCTGCTCAGCCCAATTCCATAGGCCGCGGAGGAGTGAGAAACAAGCCGTCCCCGGGGGGAGCTGATGCAAAAATGGGGCCCCCGAACCCCGCCAGGTGGATAAGAGCACATCCTGTGGGCGCCTCGCCCCCTCTTGGGACCCACTCGGGGGGACAGTGCCTGGAGCGCCAGCAGTACTCCACACCGGTGTGTTTGGGCACCGGGACCTGCTGGGCTGAACAGTCAAGCCGTGTTCAGTGCAGGGCGGACCAGGGGCCACGCGCTCCGCCATCCGTGTCTGTCACCTGGTTTCGTAGAGGGGTTATTGGGACATGCCCATTCCTTACTTGGCGTCCTCGGCCGCTCAGAACCCCAGCACAGAGCCGTTGGGACAGAGACCATCCTCTGCCCCCAGAGGCAGACGTGTCCGCCGTCCGGGCCTTGACACAAGAGGCTGGCCGCCCGCCCGCCCGCCCACCCAGCCTGCCGCTGGCCGGGGCTCAGCATTCGGGGGGCGTGCACGACGGTGTCCCAGACCAGCTCTGCCTCCTGCCCTTGGCCAAGCTGCTTTCCCGCTCGGAGCCATGGCTCCTTGTCTAAAAAACGGAGGCTTGGCACTGGTCACCAGGATGGGTCTTGAGCACATAGAAGGAGGGTCCTGGGAGGGCTGCTTCGTGTCACGGCTGGGGAAGCCAGCCTGCAAGCCTCTGGCGTCCTCCGCTCCGCGGCTCAGGCTGCGGACACTGAGGGAGTTCCCACGTCAAGAGTCAGGGCTGGCTCACCCCTCTTCCTGGAAAGAAAAGCGGAGGATGGGCGGAAGGGCTACTGTGGGAGCCCACCCAGACGCACACGGGGCTAAAAGGCGTCCTGGGGGGGCGCCTGGGTGGCACAGCGGTTAAGTGTCTGCCTTCGGCTCAGGACGTGATCCCGGCGTTATGGGATCGAGCCCCACATCAGGCTCCTCTGCTGGGAGCCTGCTTCTTCCTCTCCCACTCCCCCTGCTTGTGTTCCCTCTCTCGCTGGCTGTCTCTATCTCTATCAAATAAATAAATAAAATCTTTAAAAAAAAAAAAAAAGGCGTCCTGGGGTTGCTGGCTCTGCCTCGGTTTCCCAGCCGTCAGTGGGAGACGCAGGCCCCTGCTTCCCGGAGCTGCCCCAGCACGGGTGCCCAGCGACGCCAGGACAATCGCTAGAGGCCAGCACACCTGACGTGCCCGTACACAGGTGGCTATGGACCACCTCCTCTTTCCGTGCATGGCTCTCACGTCCTCTCCCACCCCCGGGGCCTGGGACAGGGAGGGGCTCACCCCGGATCCAATCTCCCCAGCACACTGATCGCGCCAGAGACAACACCACACACAGAGACGGGCTGTGTCACCCCCCGCAGGCCGTCTGCTGGGGCCAGCTCTGCGTGTGACAGCTCCCGCCCTACAGAAGACCACCCTGGCCCTGGTGCCTTCAGTCTGTCAGGCTTTGCTGAGCACCTGCTGTGTGCCAGACGTCTGGAGGCGCTGGACACAGAGCAGCAAGCGGACACAGTGAGGCTGATGTCCTGGCGACTGGGGGCGTCGGTGGTCACTCGCCCCCTGCAGAACGCGTCAGGTGTGGTGGGTGCTGTGACTCATGGTGCAGTGTCTCTCTGTCCCTCTATGTCCCTGTCTCTGTCTCTCTCTGTCCCTGTCTCTCTCTGTCCCTGTCCCTGCTTCTGTCCCTGTCTCTCTGTCTCTGTCCCTGTCTCTGTCACTCTGTCTCTGTCCCTTTCTCTGTCTCTGTCCCTGTCTCTATCCCTGTCTCTCTGTCTCTGTCCCTCTCTGTCTCTGTCCCTATCTCTGTCTCTATCCCTGTCTCTGTCCCTGTCTCTGTCCCTGTCTTGCTCTGTCTCTGTCCCTGTCTCTATCCCTGTCTCTCTGTCTCTGTCCCTCTCTGTCCCTGCCTTGCTCGGTCTCTGTCTGTCTCTGTCCCTGTCTCTCTCTGTCTCTGTCTCTATCCCTGTCTTGCTCTGTCACTGTCCCTGTCTCTATCCCTGTCTCTATCCCTCTCTGTCCCTGTCTCTGCCTGTCTCTGTCCCTGTCTTGCTGTCTCTGTCCCTGTCTCTGTCCCTCTCTGTCCCTGTCTCTGCCCTCCCCCGCCGAGGGGCCCTGCACCCACTGCATAGCCCGCACGCCTCCCTCCCTGGCCTGACTGCCACAGGGGAAGCTGCTTTCCGTGGGCACAGACCTGAGCTATATTCCTGGTGTTGTCGTCTGTCCTGAGGGGACACAGCCCCTGGTTGTGGGACCTCCCCTCGGTGAAAGCCAAGCAGGTGAACCCCCCCATTTGTGGTGGGCAGAGAGCTGGCCAGGTGCCCCCCGTACTTCCCTGCCCCCCAAGGGGCTGTGGACAGGCCGTGGGGTGGCCGGTCCTCACCTCCTCTCCCGGTGGCCAGACTGGCCTTGGTGTGAGAGACAGACGCAGCGCAAGGCCCCCATAGGGTGCACGAGGCAAAGCCCCCGTCAGGGGCGCTGGGCCCCCGGCCTGCATGTGCGCCTCCAGGGTTCCTGCACGGCTTAGCCCCAGGGCTGAGAGGGACGGCCTGGGCACAGCCCCTCCTGCCCTCGGGCTGACTCGTCAGGCCGGCACAGGCCATGCTGGGCAGGCACAGTCCTCCCAGAAGTGGCCCAGAAGGAAACGCCTGTCTCTTGGAGCCCCTGGACTTTGGCGGGGGGGGTACCAGCCTGACGCACGGGTGAAACACATGTCCCAGGACCCCTGCGATGGTGGCACTCGGTGGCACGGCTGGATACCACCTAGAGACAGAGGCCGTGAGCAGCACGGCTGCAGCCCGCAGTCCTGGTTAGAGCCCCACGTGTGTGTCGGACGGCCGTGGGCTGACCCTCTGCTCCCGGAGGACGGTTGGGAAATGACCCTTGGCTCTCGTTACGGTCATAAGGATGAAAAGAGAGCGGACAGAACATCTGGAAACTATGAAATGATGCTTTCATTGTCTCCTAACCACTCCATGTGCCCCTCCGGACGTGGTCACTGATGAGGACGAGGCTCGCCAGGACCTCCCCAGGGCCACAGAGGCGGCGGCCGTGGCCCCGCGCGGTCACCTGCCCCCGGCCCCCTCGCAGCCCAGGCTCCAATCAGGAGGCAGTGATAAGAGAAAGACAACCAGCTGCCTGGAGCCAGGGTGACTGAACCTTGCCCCAGAGACCTGTCACAGCGGGACGGACGCGCTGTCCTTGGCCACACCATGGCGGGCCCACTGTGCCTCGTCCTGCTCGGCGCCTCCCTGGCCGGCCTCCTGCTGCCGGGGGGCAGTGGTAAGCGCCCCCTCGCCCTGCACACTACAGAGATGGCCCCAGGGAGGAGGAGGGACGGTGGGGGTCAGGGTGATGCCCCCAAATCCCCACCGTGGGGAGAGTGGTGCGCACCCTGTGGTGTGACGTGGCTGAGGCCACCAGGGGAGCCCAGGGCCAGGCGTGCCTCCCTCCTGTGGGTGGGGAGTCAGACGGCAGACCGGCGGTCACACACAGAAGCTCGTGGACAGAGAAAGAGGGAGAGACCAAGAGAGACAGAGAGACGTGTCCCCTCCACAGCCAGAGCGAGCTGGGGGGGAAGTGAGCTGAGAGGGCCAGGGGGTCCCAGGCTGAGTGGAGGTTCCATGGAGGAAAGAGTATGAGAGAGAAGCCGGTGCCTCCACCCACAGGCTGGCTTGGCCGGGGAAGCTGGTGCCTGGTTCAAGGCTGGACAGAGAGGGGATTCTGAACCTTCCAGGACCCTGGGCTGTCCCGAAAGAAGAGGCCCAGAAAGGGGGGAAGCAGAGCAAAGCAGAGGAGAGAGCAGGGGAGAAGCAGCCCGGGGGCGAGGGGGGCCATTCGTGCCATTCGTGCCCTGGATGGAGGGGAGGGCCGGAGCCTGAAGGGTGTGCCGGGGACAAGGAGGCGGTGAGAAGTGAGAAGGGGAGAGAAGATGGAGTGGGGGCGGATGCACTTGCTCGGTAGTGGGGCAGTCCTATGTTGGGGCGGGGGAGCCCACAAGCTAGTTTGAGCTTGGTGTCACCTTGGAAGGGAAAGCCATCTGAGGTGGGAGTGAAGCTAACGTGTATTAAGCACCTAGTGTGTACGAACTTCGACACGAACGTGACTCTGAGACGCGGGTGGGGCCCCCGTTTGCCAGCGTAAGTAGTCGGCGAGCGAGGCGTGTCTGCAGCTCTGCTGCCTGGCTCCCGGTCCGGGGTCTAGCCTGCAGGTGGGGAGTTGGCTTTCGGAGCAAGCACACGCCGCCTGCCCTGCGGAGAGGGGAGGACCGAGCTCAGGACGCAGGTCGACCAGGAAGAGCGTCTGCAGGGCCGCCTCCGTGAGGGCGGGAAGGAAGGCAGAGAGGGGAGCGCAGGGTGAGAAAGGGTGCCCCGGGGCCTCGGGGCCTCCATGGAGCAGGGAGAGCGTGAGAGACACAGCCTCACACGCAGCCCAAGCGAGGAAGGGTCCCAAGGCCTTTGGATCCAAGACATTTCAGTGGGCAGGTCATGACTCATTTGAGAGTCACAGACCAATTCAGTGGGTTTTCAAGTGAAATGGAACAGAAATCAAGTAGAAAATGTTGCAATAAGTACTGTTTCTTGAAAGTGCGGTTTTGTGTGTGTCCTGGGACTCGATAAAGTGTGCTCACAACGGCACCACTGCTTCCCTGAACGGGAGCTGAGCCCTGGATGGTGGGCCCAGCACAGGCGCAGGGCCAGGAGGCCGCAGCCCCAGGCCCCCAGAGCAGGGAGAGGTGAGGGAGGGCTTGGGTGGCCACGTGACGCTCTGTGGGACGCGCGGAGGGGCTGAGGGGCAGCGGGATGGGGCGTGTTGACTTCTGCACAGAAGGGAGTCTGGGGCCTGGTCACTCGTGGCGTCACGAGGGAGGCGGGTGCAAGCAAGGGGGGCCTTTTGCAGTTCGGGGTGAGCAGATCCTGTGGGGTGAGAGCAGGCCAGCCGCTGAGGCCCTCTGGGCAACATGTCCCTGCCTGTCCCCTAGTGTTCCTCAGCCCAGAGCGCGCCAGCAGCGTCCTGGGGCGCGTCCGCAGGGCAAACTCATTTTTGGAAGAGATGAAGAAAGGCAACCTGGAAAGAGAGTGTATGGAGGAGACGTGCTCGTTTGAGGAGGCCCGTGAAGTCTTTGAGGACACCGCCAAGACGGTAAGGGCTGGTGTACGGGTGCCATGCGGCAGGGCTCCCCTGGGTAGAGGCAGGCCCGGGCACCTGCCGGGGACAGAGAGCAGCCCCAGGCCCCCCGTGTGTGCGGGGTGGGGAGAGGGGAGTCCTTCTCCGCCGCCTGTCCTGCGGGGGCCGTGGGGGGCTGAGGGCAGGGTGTGGTGGTCCCAGGTAGGAGGGTCGTGAGGCCGTCTGGAGGTTTTGTTAAACAACTCTAAAACGTAAGGTGTTCATTTAAAAAATGATTCGCGGTCTCAGGGGCGCCTCCCCGGGCTGGCCACACACAGGGACACGGAGCCTGGCGGTCTTTGCCCCACGCACAGCCGCCACCGAATTTGACGTGAGCACGTGCAGAGCTGCACGTGCAGAGTTAACGCATCGCCAACAGACATTCCATCAGACAGAGACGGCTGATTCCACACTCGGAAATCAGAGTAGCAGAAATAATTCTGAGGCAGAAGGGGAAGCAGACTACGTGACTGAGAGACTCCCTACAAAGCTACGTAACCACAGACGCTGGCATGCGCTTCGGGAAAGGGACAGACACAGAGACCAATGGGACAGACTGGAAAGTCCATAAACTGACCCACAAAAATATGGCCAATTGACATTTGACAAAGGTTCACCAACAACTCAATGAAGAAGAATTGTCTTTTTCCAGTGACGGCGTGGGGACAACTGCCATCTCCTACACAAAAGGTCAACTTTGATCTCAACCTCACAGCTGTACAAAGAGTAACTCAAAATGATCATAAATCTAAGGGTAAAACATAAAACTTCAGGGAGAAAATTGTCATGGACATGGAGTTAGACAAAATTTCTTAGACATAACACAAAACCATAACCCATTAAAAATGGGAAAATTAAACTTACTCAAGATTTAAGACTTGTGGGGTGCCTCAGTGGCTCCGGCGTTAAGCGTCTGCCTTCAGCACAGGTCATGATCTCAGGGTCCTGGGAGTCTCCTTGTCCCTCTCCCTCTGCCTCCTGCCTTTCCCCGCCTCCCCATGCTCTCTCTCTCTCAAATAAGTAAAATGTTAAAAAAAAAAATTAAGACTTGCTCTGTGAAAAGTCTTAAAAAATAAAGATAGAAGCTATTAACTAAGAAAACGCTTGCCAACCACACACCCAAAAAAGGATCTGTATTCAGAATCTATAAGGAACTCGCACAACTGAGCAGAAGGATGTCAATGACCGACCGACTGACCGCACGGAACAGAAGACGTGAACAGACACGTCATAAGGGCGGACGCACGTGGGCAAGTGCGCGCAGCAGAGAGGCGAGCTCCTGGGCCTTTACAGGAGTGTGGACCCCACCTGCAGGCTGGAGACCACTGACAGAACCCTCGCTGGGCAGGTGCGGCGGCCTGGACGCTGCTGGACCACATCTCACAACGCTGTTGCCCTCTGACCCCACAACCCCACTCCTGAGCGCGTACCCTAGGGAAGTGAAAACCTGCTCACATGGAAACCTGGGTGTGAACAGCAACTCTAGTCACAATCGCCCCAAACTAGCAGTGATGCCGGCATCCTTGGTTGGGTGGCCGCGTTCAACTCAGTGATGCGACAAGCCGCTCGCTGGTGCGCACGGCGGCTGGGATGAGTTTCAGAGGCGTCGTGCCTAACGAAGGAGCTCATCTCCCCGGGTTGTGTGAGGCTCTCAGAAGTCGCAGCCAAGACGAGGAGCAGATTTGTGGCTCCGGGCATGTGGCTACCACGGGCCGTGAATGTTGGGGGGCTGGAGCTGCTCTGTGCCTTGACCGTGGTGGTGGTGGCATGAATCCAGGCATGTGTTGGATTTCACAGAATTGTACACCAAAATAGTCGTTTTTACTGTGTGATTGTTTTCTCAATGAAATTTTTAAGAGACGGTGTCTGAGTTTCCTGAGGGTTCTGTAGCAAAACCCCACAGACTGGACTGGGTACCTTAGAACCACCAGAATTCACTCTCACAGTCCTGGAGGCCGTAAGCCCAAATCAAGGTGTGAGCAGGTATCAACACAAAATGAACAAACCTTTTAGAATTTCTTTAAAACTAAAAAGGAATAGAGTCTTATTCAAGCCCAGGTGAGGACCGCTGCCCAGGATACACAACCTTCCCGAAGAAGAGAGGGCTCCGGGGAAGGAAGGTTTAATACGGGATTATATATGCTTCTTGTTACCTCAAGAATTACAAATCATCATGAAGAACATTCCAGAAAATTCCAAATTTATCTTACGCTGTTAGTATGTGCAAGGTTGCAGGCTTCAGAGGTATGGGACCTTAGGAAGACGTTTACTCTGAATTGTGTATATATTTTCTTAAGTAGGCTCCAAGCGTGGAGCTCAACGTGGGGCTTGAACTCAGGACCCTGAGAACACGCTCTGAGCTGAGATCAAGAGTCAGAGGCTTGACCGACTGAGCCGCCCAGGAGCCCGGGGAAACTTTTGTCTTTAGTTTGAAATGTTTCTTTTCCGTCACCCACTAATGAAGCAGACGTGCGATGTGTGCTGGGGGCAGCAACAGCCGCGTGCCCTGAGCTTCTGTTGAGTCATTCTGACCTTGATCCCTGTGAAAGCGTAGCCTCCCTGGGCGCCCAGCTGCAGGGCCCACAAACGGTGAAAGTGGAAATGTTCATTTATGGAGGTCTGCGGGAGAGCGAGTGCCACGGCCCTCTCTGAGCGTCAGGCGCTGCCAGCGGTGCTGGGCCCTCCTTGCCTGGTGGGCACATCCCTGAGACCTCTGCTCTGTCTCCATGTGCAGCTCTCGTGCCCTTTCCATCTCTCCTGAGAGCACTCGGGGTCAGCCCTGAGCCTGTGTGGTCTCCTCTCCAACCTTAAGCACGTCTGTCCACACCCTATTTCCATTAAGACCACACTCTGAAGTTGCACCTGAAGTTGGGGGTGGGAACACTGTTCAAACTACGGAGCACAGCAGAGATGATTTTTAAGACTACGAACATTTTTAGTGTAATATAGGTTTTTGGTGCCCTATTTTAACCTAATTACCAATTACCATTTTTTTCAATTTAACATGATTATTCACCAAGCGTCTGATCCCTTATTGAATCTTTGACTCAGATATCTTAACTCAAAACCATTCATTGATCCACTTGGGTGTAGCAGACAGAGCAAACCATTTCCGGTATAATCCATTCCTCTGTGATTAACTTGAAAATAGAGTTTCAACGTTGAACAGAGCTGGTGCATCTAGGATGACCAGAGTCCCACCAGTACCGACGCGGCAGATCTGAAAATCTTCCTCTTAGACCGAGTATTGCTAGAGTGCAGGGTGCCAGGAGAGGCTCCCCTTGGGGAAGCACCCTGTCCAGGCTGAGCGTGGTGGCTGTGTGAAATGTCTGTTTTCCCTAATGTATTTTCAAATCTTCTTTCCCCTTTTAGACTGAATTCTGGAATAAATACAAAGGTGAGATGTTTTCTATTTTAATATTGAGTAGGGTTCATTCAGACATTGAAATAGGGAGAGATCGCTTTTGAGTTTTGAAAATTCTTCCTGAATTTCCTTTCCGTTCCTGCTTACTTTTTACCCACCTAAGACTTTTCTTCTCTGAGTGTTTTCTTATTAGTTACTGTGAAATCATTTTTTGTAACTTTATGCTAATTCTTGCTTTGTTACTTACTTAAATGTAGATTTAATTAGTTCACTCTCACTTGAGAAGTACCCAACTCTATGCTAATTTTCTTAATGCAAGGTATTAGGTAGAAACAAAGAATAGATTCTGAAAGATTAGTTCTTCTAAGAAGACTGAATGTTTACAGCTTGTGAAACGGTATAAATCATGACTCATGTTTCATTCTGGTAACACCTTTCAAATTTCTTAAAATGGCAATTGGACCTGTCTCTAAATCAGGTTGTCCAAATACACCAAGAAATGTGAAGTCCCATGTTAGTCCTGGACAGTGATCTTTGTATTCTGATTTTACCTCCAGACCATGTGGGAAGAGGCCCCCGAACACGGGTCTTGTCAGTGCCGAGCCTAGAAACAAGTGTCGGGCAATCCCCCACCCTCTGACCTCCCAGCTGGTCCCACACGGTCACCAGCCCAGAGCTCCTCACTCTTGAAAACACACTGTCCAACATCTCAGCAGAAATAGAAAAGCTTATCAATGGCCCAGTTAGATAAGAGCATCACGTACATAGAGCCACAAAAGGTGGGGGTAAAATGAAGTCCAGATGGGAGAAATGTTTACAGGGAGACAGGAAGAATTTCGGGTTTATTCAGGTTATCTGAATAGAGCGTGCCAAGATCAACACAACGAAGCCATTTCCACGGTCATGGGAGCTGCCTGCAAGCTTGGGCTCCCGAACTCTGTCTCTGCAGATGGCGACCAGTGCGAGAGCAGTCCTTGCCAGAACGAGGGACAGTGCAGAGACGGCCTTGGGGAGTACACGTGCACCTGCCTGGAAGGATACGAAGGCAAAAACTGCGAGTTGTGTGAGTTCTCTTCCCGGTGTCCCTTCAGCGCGGGCTTACCTGGCGGTCCAGGAGCAAGGGAAGGAGCCAGACCCCCTAGGGAAACCGTCCTGGTTCCCTTTGGATTTCGAGTCAAGTTGGAGCCCAGCGCGTCCTACATTCTGCTGGGTTTTAGGGTACGGCGGGAAACATGCAGCCTCGCCTCTTCCTCTGAGAGGCTGGTGGCACATTCATGGCGTGCAGGGCCCATAACTCAGAGACAAGATCGGGCCGTTCCTCTCCCAGCGTGGCCTCCCCCTCACCACCTACCGATTCCTGTGGTCCCAGAAGCAGCTCTGAATCTCCACCTTCCACTCACCTCCATGAGTGCGAATGTCAACTCCAAAAGTCTGGGATGGTCCACTTACAAAAATGTGATACATTTAATGAATTCTACATGGAAAAGTCACTGAGAGTTTTCCTGATATGGTGATTAACTTAATAAAAATCAGATGCGTATTAGGCCAGTCCCCCCCAAGGAGAAGACTCACATTTCTCTCGGGTTACGTCCTGTATAGTCCGCAGAACGTGCTCTTAGCTTGGATTCCTCTGGGCTGGTCCCCGCTGGGACCGTCCGTTCCGCATCCTGCCGCCCGGAGCCCGGAGCCCAGAGCTGCCTGTGCTGCTCACTGCGTGGTTCCGCCCCCGAGCCCCCGTGTGTGTTTTCTAAAGTCACGCTAATGTTGATCTTCTCACTGCAATTATTTCGTCAACAAAGCCCAAATGGCAGAATGTGACGTAAATTGCCGTGGCGGTGTCAGTGATGTGAGCTGGGGGCTGGGTGTGGAGTGCGTGCCGGCAACAGCGGCAACGCTGGCTTAGAGCGCCGTACCCCAGGGGATGCGCTCGGCCCAACCTCGAAGCCCCCGGAAGTTCCACGGCCTCTTGGTGTCACGAGCGTCCCGGGACGTGCCAGGTGGCCTGAGTCCAGCGCACACCCACGCCTGTCCCTCTCACTGCTGCGCTGGAGCCCGGACCCGTCTCCGAGACGCGCCCCGGCCCCTTTATGCTGCAGGGGATCCTCCAGCCTCGGTGGACCGGCCCGTGGCCACGCTGCCGGCTGTGCCTGAGCACCTAGCCCCAGAGCCCGTCCTCATGCAGTCGGCCTGTGCACACCCAGCTCGCCGCTGTGGGGAGGGGCGTGTGCCCTTCTTAGGGCTGAACCTGAGACCTGCTGGCCTTCAGGGCCCTCCCGGGGCGTGCTGGGGTTTCTGCAGGACCTTCTGGAAGTCTGGCGCCCAGGGCCCTGCAGATGCCATGCCGTCCCCACAGGGTCTGGGGAGCAGTGGGGCGGGAGAAGCGTGTACACAGGGGAGTGGTCCCCCGGCCCCCTAGCTTGCTCTCGGTGCCTGTGCTGTTTGTGTGGGCACGGTGAAGGTGCGTCAGCCGTGTGGTTCTGGCTGGCGGCTCCAGCTGGCAGGTCCACTGTGGGGCTGGTGGGCAGGTGGATGGGCCCCTGGTGCTGCCGTCCTTCCTCCCAGCCAAGGGCAGCCTCAGCTTCCCTGGGCTGTCCTGAGGGCCCCCATGCGTCTCGTGCAGCCACGCGGAAACTCTGCAGCGTGGATAACGGGGACTGTGAGCAGTTCTGCAGGGAGGAGCAGAGCTCCGTGGTGTGCTCCTGTGCCAGCGGGTACGTCCTCGGGGACAACGGCAAGTCCTGCATCTCCACAGGTAGGAGGCACGTGGGCCAGAGTGCACAGGCCCACCCGCGTCCCGGGTGGGCCACAGGGTTGGATAACAGACCCACTGTTTCTGGGAACCATCTGAGGAATGGGGCCAGCAGGATTGCCTAACTCCCCGGTGCCTGTGGGGATGGGGCAGTGCCTGGCTCGCAGCCAACTCTGAACAGCCACGACATGCTTGTGACCTGGGCACGTCCCGTTGCCCTGGAAGGCCGGGAGTCGGAGCAGGTGCAGGGCAGCCTGCCTATCGGGGCCGTGGACTCTGGGGGGCGGGTACAGGAGCTGGAAGGGGAACCAAGGACCCCCAAGAATGAGTAGGTCGTGCAAGCCCCAAGCGATGGGCTTAAGTTTCCTTCTCTGTGATGAGAGCCGGGCCCTGACTCTGACCGGTAGGCTCAGAGCCGGCATGGCCTGGTGAGGGGACATAAGCAGGGAGCCCTCACCCTGCAGGGCCCACCTGGGCCAGAGCTCCGGAGGGGCCACTCCTCTCGCTTCACTTCCATCGCTTCTCACGGCGGCCCCGTGTGCTCCTCAGAGCCTGGTCCCCTGCCCGACCCACAGCTCTGGTCAGACTGCAGAGTCTCAGGTGCTCCAGAAGCAGGGCGTGTGCCCCCTGCCTTGTGACAATGGCCTCCATCGTGTAACCCCGGCTCTCAGTGGTCCCCTCTGTTGCCCCCATCCTCCTCCCCCAGGTCAGGTCGGGAGACTGTGCGTGTGGGACAGGGAGGGTCTCACTCTGCTGAAGCCGGCCCGTGTCCTTTCAGAGCCTTTCCCCTGCGGGAAAACCACGATGGGGCGCAGGAAGAGGTCAGCGGAGAGCACCCACAGCGGCGAGGGTCCCTCGGAAGCCGAAGCCGACATGCTGGAGCAGTACGACCCTGGAGACCTGCCCCCCACCGAGAGCCCTCTGCTCCTGCTGCCCTTCAACGAGACAGAGCCCAGCCCTGAGGAGGATGCCAGCAGCCTGGTCCGGATCGTGGGCGGGCAGGACTGCAAAGACGGCGAGTGCCCCTGGCAGGTGACCGTGGAGTGGGCCTGGGGGCGTGGGCAGTGGACACATCCCGCTGGCTCCGGGGCGGACGGTGCCTGAGATGAGAAGTGGGCCCTGTCGCTCCCCGCCCTCCGTCCAACCCCATCTGTGTGCCCGTGAACGGCAGACAGAAAGAGAAGGTAGTCCGCGACCTCTCCCAGCTCAGGCCGCAGGCTCAGGTCGGCAGGGGGAGCGCTGCCCAGTGTGGCCGAGCCCTCGGCTTGCTCTCCGACCACCGGCAGAAAGAGTCACTCCCCTTGCTTCTCTAATTTGGTAAAAAGGTTTTTGACCAAACACGCAAATCCCGACAAGGCAGGTAGTAATTTGGAGAAGAGCGCATCCGTGTGTTTGCCAAGGTAAAAAATCCCTCTTTGCTTGTTGATTTGGACTAAGGTTGCCCGATTTAGCAAAGAACGACACAGGACTTCTGCTTGGAGCTTCAGGTAAACAACGGGCAATTTCTAACACGAGTGCGTCCTGAAGACTACGCGGGACATTTGTGCCAAAAACTGTTTGCTGTTGATCTGACTCAAGTTTAGCTGGTGTCCTCTGTCTTATCTGGCCAGATAACTTGGGCTTTAGGGTTTAGGACCCAAAGCCAAAATCTTCTCCTACAAGAAAAACTCCAACAACCTTTAGAAATGAGCTCAGCCTGCCCCAACTTGGGGCTCCGCAACAGGCGTGCATTTGCCTAAACGACCAGGTCAGGGAGGAGCACTTCAGCGTGCGGTCACCTTGCCCGCAGCACACTTCACGAGGACGGTCGTGGGTCCGACGTGGCCCTGGGCCTCGAGTGCAGGATGTGAGATCTGCAGATCTGTCCTGGGACGTGTGCACGTCCAGAACCAGGAAGAGCCGTGAGCCCACCTGAGCCACCCCAACTGGAGCTGGTGTGTGACATGAGCCACCGAGGTGGCCCCAGCGGGAGCACATGCAGCCCCCAAGGGATGCGCGGGAGGAATTCTCCTCCCCACCCCGGGCAGCATGGCGGTGGCTTCAGAAGGTGGTCTGCAGGTGATGACGATGGGGGAGACACGCCTGGGCAGCGGGGTCCTGTCCAGGCGACTCCTGGCTCCTGCTCCCCAGCCCAGCCAGGTGGCCTCCCTCCGTGTTAGGGCGAGGAGTTGGGGTCCAGCTTTGAGAAGACTGACTCTCCCTCGCCGGTTACCCAGGCTGGCTTAGGAGTTAATCAATCAGGCAGAGAAAGGTGGCAGCATTGCCGTTTCCCGCTGGTCGCGGTGGTCTTCAAGGGCTCTTTCAGAATTGAGGCTGTTCCTTGACCAGCATACACCCCCGGCCAGGAAACCCCGCTCACTGGACATGGAAGTCTCCAGGAAAAGCAGAGAGCGCTCTGTCTCCAGATTTGCAAGCCCTGCTCTTTGGGGGAAAGGGTGGTGCCTGCCGCCCATGCTCCCTCCCTCCCTCCCAAATCCCGCCAGGGAGAAAGTCACCCCCAGGGGGAGCCACATGGATTCCAAGGACACTGCCCTTGAATGGGGGCATCTGAGGCCCCAAGGGGAAGACCTGCCCCGGGCGCTGGAAGCTTCTCCCCAAGGACGGGCGCCTGCCTGGTCTTGCTCTAACTCACAGCAAAGGTTTTCACAGTGAAAATTGTCCTTCTACGGCTGACACTGCAGAGAGCTGGAGGGTGTGCGAGGGCTCCCTGTCCTGGGAGCCTGCAGCCCGGGAGCAGAAAGCCAGTGAAGCCCCGCAGCAACCTCCCCGGGCGCCAGCACCGGCCACTCCGTGGGGCCTCAGCGAACATCTGTGGGGTCCGCGAGGGCGCTGCTGTGCGCGCAGGAGCTGCCCGAGCCCACGGTGTCCGGGCAGTGGCTGGGGGGCACCTGGGAAGCAGCCAGGGCCCGACCGCAAGCCCCACAGGGAGAGAGGCCTTGAGACTGAACGCCCGTGGGACACGGGGGAGTCCGCGGGTTCCAGGCTGGAGACGCGCCCGTTCCCGGCGGGGAGGGTGGCGGCGGGAGGCCCTGACCCAGCGGGGAGGTGGGAGGGAGGCTCTCCCGCTCCTCTCCACGAAGTCAGACCCAACCTGGCAGACGCGGGTGTGCCCCTTGTAGGCTCTGCTGGTCAACGAGGAAAACGAGGGGTTTTGCGGAGGCACCATCTTGAGTGAGTTCCACATCCTCACGGCGGCTCATTGTGTCCAGCAAGCCAAGAAATTCACGGTGAGGGTAGGTAAGTGGCGCCACCACCCCCCGCCGCCCTGCAGGGAACTCTGTCACTTGCTTATCTTCCGGAGCTAGCTGGAAACACTAGCTGACACAACGGAACCGGAGGGCGCAGGTGGGGGATGTCACGGAGCAGGGGGTCCTCCCTGACGCGCTGCAGTCCCGGTCCAGGGCCACGAGCCTCCCCTGTGTCCCTTCCTCCAGGAAGGCTTCCAGAGCTCCTCCTCAACAGTCGGAGCACAGAGCGTGGCCTGTCACATCTTTTAACGTCTGTCCTTCTCTCCCAGCGCAAGCCACAAATGCAACCACACATGTGATCACTAGTTCTCTATGATACGTTTTTATTTTTATTTTTTAATTTTTTAAAAAAGATTTTATTTATTTATTCGACAGAGAGAGAGACAGCCAGCGAGAGAGGGAACACAAGCAGGGGGAGTGGGAGAGGGAGAAGCAGGCTCATAGCGGAGGAGCCTGATGTGGGGCTCGATCCCACAACGCCGGGACCACTCCCTGAGCCGAAGGCAAACGCGCTTAACCGCTGTGCCACCCAGGCGCCCCTATAATACGTTTTTAAAGTTAACAGGTGAAATTAATTTTAGTAATAGATCTTCATCCAATATCCTAAGTATTATTATCCCAATGTGTAATCAACTTTAAAAGTATTAATGAGACATTTTGAGTTTGTGTTTTCATTGCCTGAGAATTGACGCTCCACGCATCCCAGTTCCGACTGGCCGCATTTCGAGCTGGCGGCCGCCCTCTGAGGACGGCAGGTCCAGAGCTGGTACCCGTGCTGCGTGACAGTCTCAGGAAATGTCTGCCTGAGGCGCTGGCCATAGCTATAAAGAGTGACTGGTGGTCACCCCTAGAGAGCGACATTGGAGGTCATTTTTATTTGCTTTATGCTTTCCTTCGTTTTTCAGATTTTCTAGTGACCGTATTCCACTTTTTTACATAAACACAACGAATAGCTGCTCTGAACAGCCACGCGCGCGCGTGCCCGGCCCACTCTGGGCTGAGCCCCACCGTGTCCTCGCCACTCTGCAGGTGAACGGGACATGGACAAGGAGGAGGGCAATGAGGTCGCCCACGAGGTGGAGCTGGCCGTCAGGCACAACAGGTTTGTCAGGGAGACCTACGACTTTGACATCGCCGTCGTCAAGCTGAAGACGCCCATCACCTTCCGCATGAACGTGGCCCCCGCCTGCCTGCCCCAGAAGGACTGGGCCGAGTCCACGCTCATGACGCAGAAGACGGGCATCGTCAGTGGCTTCGGGAAGACCCACGAGAAGGGCCGGCCGTCCAGAACCCTCAAGATGATGGAGGTGCCGTACGTGGACAGGAACACCTGCAAGCTGTCCAGCAGTTTCAGCATCACCCAGAACATGTTCTGCGCCGGCTACGACTCCAAGCCCGAGGACGCCTGCCAGGGGGACAGCGGGGGCCCCCACGTCACCCGGTTCAAGGACACCTACTTCGTTACCGGCATCGTCAGCTGGGGAGAAGGCTGTGCGCGGAAAGGGAAGTATGGGGTGTACACCAAGGTCACCAACTTTCTCAAGTGGATCGACAAATCCATGAGAGGCCGGTCCACGGCCCCGGCGTCGGCAGGGGACCTTGCGCCTCACCCCCATTAAAGTCATTCCCCCTCAAGACCCACTGGTCGCCGCTTGTGTCTTATTTGTGTTCACATGGCCGCCGCCTGGAGCAGGTCTCCCGTCTGCGGTCGTGAGATCTGTGTTGATTCCTTGGGCTGGTTTTCTCTCACTCTGCTGACGAGAATTTTCCTTTGGAACACTAGGTCCCGCCTCTCCCTCGCCAGGTCGGTGGGGGGGCTTCTCTGGGAAATGCTATCCTTTGCAGGATAGGAGTCTGGACCCCGGGATGACCAAAACCATCATGGGCCGTTCCTGTACACAGTGGGCTTTTCCGGTTTTGATTGCCGTCAGCTGCCGTGTGGCTCAGGATACTTGGAATAACTAGGTTCTGGGAGCAGGGATCGGGCAGCCTCACCCTGGGGTGGGGTGGGGGTCCCAGCCCCAAGACAGGGTGGAAATGCGTCCTCACGGGAAGGCTCTCCAAGAGCCTCTCACTGGCAGGGACGCTTCTGCGTGGACTTAGCGGCTGCTTCTCCTGGCCTCACGCTGGACTCAGCTGTGCTCCCAGGTGCCGGCTGCCCCCAGCCGCCAGCATTACATCAGGGTGGACGTGGCCCCTCAGTGACCCTGCATGGTGTGCTGACGGGGCTGTGGGAGGGACCTCGTCTCCTCGACGCAGCAAGCCCTTCCCGTCACCGCGCGCGGCGCTCCAGGCCCCTAGCTAAGTGGTCACAAGAAGCAAAGTGCTTTAGAAAACACGACGGGTCACCTCAGACCAGACCCGCCAGGGCGTTTCCCGAATGCCCCGCAGTGTGTGCTTTGCGCAACATCGCTAAGCAAAGTTTCAAAGGTCCAGGACGAAGACCCCCGAATGTCACAAGCTGGGCAGAGTGCTTTGTAAACAGCAGATATCGCAAGGTTCGGAAAATCAATGTGAACGGCTATGCAGTTTCCCAGAGCTGGTCTGAGGAAAGCAGAGAAAGCCGAGGGCCGCGTGGGTCAGAGGCCCTCCTGGAGAGAGGCTTGCCCACCGCGGACTGCTGTCCCCTTGCTCTCTGTGTGGCGGTGCACCCTGCACGGGTTCTGACGCCAAAGGTGGTCTGGGGCCCAGAGGATTGGCGGAAGACCCGCAGGTGAAAAATGTCTTCGCTGCTACCACTCCCACCTCTCACTGTTGGCCACTGATTGGTGACCAGGCTCACGTGTGCATCCGAGGGGGCGACCGAGGCAGAAGAGAGAGAAAGGGGAGCCCCGTCGCCTCCCCGGGTCGGCTTATTCCCTCATCCAGAAGTAAGCTCAGTTCAGTGAGGTTCTGGAGGAGATGGTGGGACAGGATGGGGCTCATCTGCTCACCCCCCACGCCCAGTGCCACTCACCTCCCTCCAAGTGTCACTGTCTGCCTGGGGACAGAGCTCCCGGAGCCGCCTCGTGAACACAGCACTCAGCCAGGCTTGTCTGCTACAGCCAAGCTTCGGTGTCCCTTGGGGACACGGGCAGGAGCAGCTGGGGTGGGGCCCAGAAGCCACAGGGGAGAAGACAGGGCATGAGCGTTGCTCCTGAGAGAGAAGCAAGGGTCACAGGACAATCCCAATGAGCTTGTCTGCTCTGTAACCCCCACCCATCCTGCGAAGGGTCAGTCGCCCCCACACACGGAGGGGCTTCCGCAGGCCGAGCCTGAGTTCGGTGGCAGGATGGAGCTGCCTCGTTGGGAGGGCGGGTGGGTTTGGGTTCTGTGTAGGGCAGCCTCACAGCTAGGCCGCCACAGGGACTGCTGGTCGAGGCAGGTCACCGAGGACACCAAACCCTCGCGGACATGTCCTTGAGAAGCACGATATTCAGAGTCTCAGTGCATCGCTGAGAAAGGACGTTTTTATCACAGACAGGACAGGTGGCTTTCTCTGGAGCCAGAGCGCCCCTGGGAGTCAGTGCACATGGGGATCATGTGGGTGGACCCAGAATGGGCTGTGAGGTGCCCCCGCGGTGCTGAGAGCGCTTCTCAGGTTGGAGGACACACTTGGTTCTTAAAAACGCCACCTGGGTGCACTGGTCACATGGCGCAAGGCCCCAGGCTGTGGTCCACTCGGTCCCTTTACAGAAACACTTGCTAAGCTGCTCGGGGACCCCACTCGCGACTCTGGCCTCCGCACTGGGCTCCAGGCAGCGCCGCCCTCGGCTGGCACTCTGTGCCCGTGGGGTCCGCCGAGCCCCTATAGGCTGCTTGCCGGGTTCAGGTTTCTCCCCCCGATGGGGCCCCCATCACGCTGCCTGTTCTCCTGGCGGTGGGGCTTGTCAGGACCCCCTGCCCTCTGGTGTCCCCCACGCACCTGGCGGGCGAGCTCTGGGTGACTGCTGCGCTACGCCTGCATCCCCTACCCAGAGCCGCCGATGCAGCAGCCTGAGCGTTGTCACGGGGCGCTGCATGCAGGGTACTGGATGCCCCCGTTTCCTGGGACCTCACTCCTGGGAGGCCCGCCGGCTCTGGCACTCTCGACACCTCGCCTCAGCTCTTTGCCTTGCACAGGAAAACAAAGGAGAAGCAGATGTGAAGACACTGAATCGACCCAATAAAGTCCCCGTCTGCGCCCTGTTGTGGGGCCGGTGGCAGTTCTCAGCAGCCCCGCGTCCTTAGGCCTGCGTTTGCAGATCCGTCCTTGGCGGCGGCGGGCCGGCAGCCTGGCGGGCCGGCAGCCTGGCGGGCCGCGCGGTGCTACTCCTGGGCCTCCTCGTCCTGCCCGTCAGAGCCCTCAGGGAGGTTCTGTTCCACCCCACTCGGCCTTTCCTGCGGCCACGGGGGCAGCGGGGCTTTCTCCAGTGTGACCGCGAGGCCCGAGCTCGCCTGGAAGGACCCTCCCGTCTCTCTCATTAGTGACACATGGGGGTCCTCCTGGAGTGACGCCCAGACGGCCATGGGTGCGCAGGGTCCAGCCAGTGGCGGGCTGACAGCAGGTTCCAACAACCGCCACCACCCCACTAGCTCTGCACACCAGCCCCTCTGCCCTGCCCCCACCCTCCTGCACACACAGAAAGAAGAATATAAACCTCAATTTATGATCTTTAAGCAAAGATTGCATGTTGAAATGATAGTATTTGGGTCTACTGTTAGAAAAGTACGTTATTAAAATTGTTAACCTCTCCCTGTTGATGTTTTGAATGTGGTGCTGGGACACTCTTCTGACCCCTGGGTGTGCGCCTGTCTCTCCTGGACGGCCCCGTCCAGCACACCGTCCATACAGCAGGTCCCGTCCCTCCACCGATCAGAACCTTCACCGTGTCATGCCAGCGAGAGCGTGGTTTGTAAGAGAGACCCACGAGTGACATTAGACCGTTAGCGGCACGGCACACAATCTTATGCAACACAAAACAGGCACAGGACCTTCAACCAAAGGGGGTCTGTGGGATTTCAGTTCTGGAAGGGCTGTGGGTCAGATGGGCAGCCAGAAATCCCCTCAGTAAAAGCGGAAAGTGGACATTATATATCACTTTTGGTAAATGCATCATGGGGCTGGCACAATGACAAGAAACCAAGAGGAGCAAAAACATAAAAAGAAAGAAAGGTGAGCGTGACCTCAGCTGTCACTGCTCAGTCTTCCGCAAAGTGGCCCTTATCCTCATATTCCAGAATGGCACTTAGAGCTCCAGCCATTACACCTGTGTCCCAGGCAGAAGGATGGAGGGAGGGTCAAAGAAACAGGCAAGGGCCACACCTGTCATCTTTCAAGAGCTGCAGCCTGGCTTTTCTGTCCACATCCTGACGGCCAGCACTTGGCCACACGGCCACCCTCAGCACCAGGTGCCCAGCTCGCTTCTGCCCCCTTCGTGCCCCCAGTGCAGGTTGAAGAACTGTGAGGCTGCTCCCTGCCATCTTTTGCCTCCGTCTGAAATGCTCCCCACTTCCCACCCTTCCGGGTCCTAAGCTGACGCCGACCTCGGTAGGAAAGCAGCTTCAGGGGGACGCCCTCGCTGGCCCTGCCGCCGTGGCATCTGGTTCTCCTGGCGTCTGACGGACGCTTCTCTGCAGCTCCGACTTGTGCTCTGCCTGGAATCCTGGTTCATCGTGCGGGATGACTGGCGAGGTCCTGGTGCCACATGGCCAGCCGCTTGAGACCGTCTTTCTGGCTGCCCGCTCAACTCCCAGCGCCCGGCCAGACCCTGGTGCGAGGAGGATGCTCAGCACACACCAGCCAGCTGTCCAGCTTCCCGTCCCACCGCGCCTCCCCCTGCGCCCAGGGTTAGCTTCCCGTCCCACCACGCCTCCCCCTGCGCCCAGGGTTAGCTTCCCGTCCCACCGTGTCTCCCTGCGCCCAGGGCTTTAACCAAACTGGCCACTTCCCCCGAGTAGCTCTGCGGCAGAGCACAGACCCGCCCTCGGCCATCAGAGCCAAAGACAGCCGGGAAGCTCCTGCTCGGCGGGGCTGCTTCTCCAGGCCCCCGTGGCCACACCACAGCCACCGAGGGCATGGGGGGGGGGCCCGCAGGCCCCTAAACCCGAGGGGAATACCGTCTAGAGGAGCACGAGAAGTCAGAAGACAACACCAGGCCTCAACTGGGCTGGGCCCAGGGCAGCCGCCCGCCGGGCCCGGGAGCTGCCGGCTCGTGGCTGTGCCTCTCTGCTCCGCACCCGAAGCAGCCCGCTGGCCCTCGGCGCTCAGTCAGCGTCGGGGAGCCTCCGTCTCTACATAGAAGAGCAGCTTCTCCCAGGCAGGTCCGAGGAGAAGCTAGAGCACAGAAGCGCAGTCAATGCCCGCCACCCTCGGGAAGCGCGGTCCGGCCCCAAACCGTCCCAAGCCCACCGTCCCAAGCCCCAACGAGAGCAGACAGCTGGAAATGACGCGTGCCTCGGAGTGACCGCTCGCTCTTCCTTGAGGAAGCGCACGGCTGCTCCCCAGACAGCGCACGCGGCTGCCGGCCCCGCCGGTCCCCCAGGGCGGCCAGGAGCAGCTGCAGGCCAAGCGCCCCATCGCGCGGCAGAGGCCGGCTCTAACCGCACAAGCGCCGCCAGGGTGGCCATGGCCTGCCGGACACGGGACCTTTTAAGGGATTAAAAACGTTGGTTTAAATATTCTCTTGAGTGAAACAGAGTTTAAACACAGTTGAGATTTTTGAGTGTTATGTTTCTTGTTTTTTATTTAAGCAATCTCTGCACACTCCCGAGCCAGCCAGGCACTGAGTGTTGCAATCCTTATAAATACCACGTACGTTCTCCATTTCTGACAGTCTGCCTTAACCCAGAGCTAAACGTTTGGGGGCCAGTGCGCACGTGCCGGCCCATTCCCCGGAAAGGATCCTGGCAAAAACCAACGTGCTCGTGTGACACACGCGACCAGGGAGGGCGGCGCGAGGAGGGGAGTGAAATAAGTCTTGGCAGGGGGGCAGCAGGGTTTTCAGACGACCGTGAGGTGAGGAGGCACGGCTTTCAATGGCTGCCGGTGTAGAAACCAGAGCACGGGGGACGCAGTGTTCCCGTGGGTAGCGCCATGGCACCCCCCGCCCCCCGCCCTCATGCAGCAGTGCCGTTCCCATGGCAAGCCTGGCTCTGCTGAGTGCAAACCTCACGTGCCACCAGCGTGCCTGCTGCTGCGACCTGGGGCACCAGGAAACCAAAGCCCTGCCCTCCTCTCCCACGGAACTTACTAGAAGGGTTCTGGGACCACTCAAGCACAACTCAAGATGAGGGGACTTTCGCAAGGGCCAGACTGCCTCCCGCTGGGGCAGAGGCGAGGCCTGATCCTCTGACGCCCCACGGGCCAACAGCAGGGACGAGTGCTGAGGCCTCACTATGCACACAGGCCACATCCAAAAAAGGCACCGAACCCGACGTCTGTTTCCATCACGGCAGTAACGGCCAACCCCGAACTCTTGGGGTCACTATTCACGGCTCGAAGGAGCAGCCAGGTGGTGCGGGAACCCCGCTTACACTAGCTACTGCACACCTGTCATGAGAGAACGGTGCCCTGGAGAACAGGATGGGAGGGTCCCAGCCCCCAAATGAGCCCCAGCACACGGTGATTCTGGGACCACCCGTTGGCCACACTGTCCTGCTCCGGGAACTGCCCGGGGAGAGGCAGCCCCAGAGGTCAAGAGCCTGCTGGCCGGAAATCCACGGCACACGCTCCGCGCACGCCCTCCGGGGCACGTTCGTCCCTCAGCTGGAATCTGGATGTGCCTACGGCAGAGGTGACACCGTGTGACTTGGGAGGCTGGCTGGTCCCACTGCGACACTTGCTCTTAGAACCTGTTTCAGGCCGTGCGGGGAGCAGCGGCTGGTGAGGCCTGCCTGGACTGGAACTGGGAGCCCGAGCCCAGTGCCAGTGCGCCTGCAGTGCTCACCAGCCCCATGGGGCCAGCTGGCGTCACCTCCCACCAGGCCCTGAGCACAGTGTGGATGCGCGAGCAAACACGGTTGCCGGCTTCAAGCCACTCCGCCCGGGGGGGCCTGTCGGGCAACTAGGAGTCGACGCAGGAGCTGCACAAGACCGTCCCGAGATCAGCCGTGTGGCGCAGGAACCCACGCCCTCTAGAGCAGCTTGTCTCTACACAAGAGGGTCAGTGGCTCCCAGCCGTGGTAACGCTGCAAACGTAAGCTAAAACAGCCTAGGACGTCGTTTTTAGTAAGTTTTGCATAAACAGAGGAAATGTGCACACTCTGAAAAATGGTGGGCTATAGAGTATGGAAAATTATCAAAGCAAATTCATTTTGTAAAAAGAAGCCTTAAGTTAACCAAACATTTTAATCGTATACGATGTTCAAATTTAACATATAAAAATGTTATATGTTAAGAAGATAAAGAATACGCAATCTGTATAAATTCAGGATGATGTTTCATAGAAAAAGTTATGTAAAAACTGACGAAGAGGCCTCCGTGAACGGCACTCCGAAGGGGCCAGAGCCCTTCACATGCACCCTCAGCTCCAGTGTGAACGGACGTGCTGCGCTGATTCTCAAGAGAGAGCTCCAGCTGTCCGCAGGGTGGACGTTAGCTGTGAGCGATCACGGAGATTCCAAGGCATCCGCGTGCGCCGGCAAACGAGCCCCAGCGAGTCCGGCTGCAGAGAATACCGTCCTGGCACCGGACCATTCCGTCCGCGCGGATAAAAGCTAAGGGAGACATGGCTCTCCTGTCCTCGGGGTGTGTGCGCAGTCAACACACGGTCGACAGTGGTGGGAATGGGTTCTGCTTGCTAACAACCAGCTTCTGATGCTGATGTGATATGTAGCCTTTGATGTGACCCTGCGGGAGAGAGGAGACCAGGGTCACAACAAACCTGTCAGTGCACCCCCTGCTCAGCCCCGTGCATCGGCGGTCTGCTCCAAACACGACGCATACACAGAGACGGTGCACAGCAGGGACACACAGACCACGTCCGCCCACCCGCAGCCTCTCTGAAAGCCCGGCCACTTCCCGGGATAACATGAGCTCTAACAGAAAACGCCGTGACCAATGCCAACGGCTTCCACGCCACCACACGAGTGCCTCCAGTTCCAGATCCAGCCAGCCAGGAGGGGCCTCTCACCATGTATATCAGGTTGGCCAGGATGCACTGGACCTCGTCAATGTCCACGCCTTCCACCTGCATGAACCGCAAGGCGACCAGGAAGGCGTCCAGAGACAACTGGTGTGTTCTGAGCAGCAGGTACCTGGGAGGGGCGAGCCAGGGCCACATGGGTTACTGACGGGACACGAGCACTCCGAAGGCTGAGAGGCGTCCCGAGTCAGGAGGGAAGACAGGACCCTAGCGCAGGTCTAAGTGTCTACCTCCACCCACATTCACCTCAGAGTCCAAGATGCGCGTGACCGCACATTCCGCCATCTCTGCGACCAGGACGCCCCTCACCACGAACCGCGCCCTATGGATTTGAGGACGCGTGGCCCTCACTATTCTGGACATTCTACCCACAGCTGGGAAAAGTGACGGATGCAGAATTCCACAACACACAGGAGTGGCGGGGCCAGCTTAGTCGGTTAGGAATAAAGGAGTCTCGCTGGGACAGAACGCAGGACACCTGACCGAGGCTGGTGCGCGTGCCTGCAAGGTGGCGGGTGCACAGAGCCAGTGGCCATGGGTGGACCGGAAGTCGCAACCGTGCGAGCTCGGGGCAGTGCTGGGGCTTGTCCACACAGGCGCGCAGCCTGTCCTGGGGGATCATGGACAGTCACAGCGCGGGGGCTGCGTCACACTAGAGCTTAAATGCACCAGAAGGAAACACTTGGCTCACACTTTCTTGAAAAGATTCCTGTAGGTGATGACCTTCAGCTTTTCAAGGATGAGGAAAATGCCACAGCGAATAAAGAAGGTCTCATGCTTCGTCAGGGCCTCGTTCAAGAGCAGAAGGTTGCCTTCGCTGGGTGTGGGGAGAAATGTGCAAACACAGTCAGGAAAACCAAAGTCCAGGACAGGCCCTCACACAGCACGTGGGAGGCTTTGGATGAGTAATTCCGCATGTGAAAGCCCCAAATGGAAAGGGACGGCATACCTGACGGCTTTGGTCACTTCGGCAAACTGCATGAGATGATACTTCCTTAACAGCTCGATGGTCGGCATGTGACCCTGAGACAGAGCGCCCATTTCCCAGAGTAAGAACCTTTCATCCTTAACAGAATGACCTGTGATCAAATCCCTGTCAGGGAGTCACATCTGAACAACCTGCAACCTGTTTCTTCGGAAGCAGCTGACAAGGCCCACAGACGCGGTAGTTGACAAACCAACGTGGGTCTGGCAGCCACAGCCCCGGGGGCAACCGGCCCTGACCTCCTCACGCCCCCGCGGCTCCTTTCCAAGGGGGCAGAGATGGCGGAAGACAGGACGGTGTAAGGGGTGGGACTCAGAAGCGCCTTCTGAGAACTGGCTGAACCATTTACAACTGGTTGTCTCTGGGAAGCAGAGTGGGATGCGGGGAGGCATCTACGACTCTCTGCTTTTCCCTTACAAGTGACCTGAGCTGCTCAAGGTTGAGCCACGTGTGTCCTGCTTCGGTAACTTCTTAAAAATTTTAAGTGGGAGGAAAGGAAGCTCTACCACTTTCAGGAAGTTTTAGTCAAATAACTTGCTAGTTACTTGTCATTTCTTTTCAAGTATCAAACTAACTTTGGGTGACGGAATAAAGTACTAGCAGACAAGCTGGCATGATGCTCTTCTTTCTTGCCTGACCCACTTGTATTAATTTAGATTTTTAGGGGCAACAGAAATAATACGCACTTATTTTGTCTTACATACATTCATTCCCCTTCTGAGGCTGAGACTTTTAAGAGAAAGCGTCAGTCATGGAAATAAATGGTTCGGGCCACACACCAAGCAGCTCACCCCCCATCTCTGGGGTACGCTCACACGCGGCTCAGACCGTGGCAGCCACGCACCATCTGCTACATTTTTAAGATTCTATCGACCTCTTCAATGAGCACTACGACTTTGAAGAACAGAGTAAAATCACTTACCAGCAGCATTTTTACTGGAAGCAAATATATCAGAATCATCCTTTTGTTCTTCTGACTTGAGCGGTGGCAGTGCTCGAAGGCAAAGGACAGGTACTCCTCCGCTGCAGAGACAAGCCATGTGCGGGGCCCACGCTCCACACCACGCGCGCTCACTGCGGCCCCGCCCACACCGCGTCCCACCACTGTATCCCCTGAAACTCTGCTGTCTCCGGAACCATCAATTCCTACCACTAATAGTCATCATTTCTCACTGTATCAGGTATTCACAATTACGACTCAGTAAGTCTTTGGAGAAAAAACATCAACACCCTGAAAAACTTCAAAAGAACACAACTTAAAAGCTCCTATTCTTAGGCTTCCTGTTTTAAGGTGAAAAAAAGATGGGAGAACCACCCCGGACAGCCCTTGTTCAAAAGACGTGGGTCTATTAAAACTTCTGTGAAAGAGAACAGACTGTCTGCACAAGCCCATCGAAAAGGAAGCAGGGCATGCCCCACAGCAGCCCGGCACTTCCGCTGTCGGAGTCCACGGCCGGCACACACGGAGAGGAGAGCCGTTCTAGGCACGGTGCCTCATGTACACACGGGTGCTGAGGACACGGCTCTACGAAGTCCAGTCCGAGTACGGCAGAGGAGACCGTAAAGAACCACCCGTGCCAGCTAATCACTAAGTGGAAAAGAGAGAACCTGGCTTCGTGTCATGGGGAACTCGGGACAGAACTCGCAGTGCCGTGGTTTCCAGCAAGCGCCACTCGGACGAGCAGTGCCCCAGCACCACTGCGCAGTGACATGCCACGCAGCGACCCTCCGCTCTGGCGGCCCCTGGGTGTCTAACGCAGACACCGGTGGCTGAGCCACGGGCTGCCTGGGCTCCCCGTCCTGGATGGGGGCCACCACGGAGGCACGGCACCAGGAGAGGACGACCACTCACGTTCCAGAGAAGAACGGTGGTGCCGAATCGCCTCCCAAGAGAAAGTCGCCCGCGGTAACTGCGACTCGGGCAGGGTTTCTCAAGACCCAGCACGGGCCTTCCTGCACTTACCCGGCTTCGGAGTCAACAAACAAACACGCGCTCCCAGGAAAGCGGGACGGGGGTCCCTCCCGCTCGCCACCGTACGGACTGCTAAGAGGCAGTGAGCATGCTGGGACGTGGCTCGGGATCCAGTGTCTTTAAACATGAGCGACGATTAACCACCAACCTTGCTTGAAGTCGCTGTCGAACATGGCCTTGCGGCCGACGTAGTAGCGGAAGGTCACCCTCTGGGCGGTGCTGTAGTCGTCCTTGAGGTTGGAGCTGTCGATGGCTCTGATGAGCGGCTTGCACAGGTGCAGCTTGTTGATCTGCAACGGCCCACTGCAAGCGTGACTCAGAAAAACAGGACAAGAACTTCCCCTTTACCAAGTATTCGCCTCCTCAAAGTGGGAATTACAAAGCCAATCACACTGTCAAAACTGATTACTTAAGAACACACACTAACACACACGTCGCGTGGCAGAGACAACATCCGGGGGGGCCGGGTGCCAGGTGCCGCTGCCTCACGGGGCCGCCCCTTGCCCGGCCAACTTTGTGCAGCAGGGGGACCTCTTCGCCCATCCGCCCGCCACCTGCCCCAGAGCTAACTGTTATAGCAGCGGCGGGAAGGCCTGGGGTGATACCCCTCACTTGAAAGCCCAGCCCCATCACAACGGGCACCTGCTCGGGGCGCTGGTGCCTTGCTTTCCCCAGGAGGTGCAGCGCTCCCCTCGCGGGGCAGAGGCTGAAACGGGACAACACACGCAAAGCTCCTGCGACAATCCCTGCACCTCGCAGGTGCTCAACAGACTAGACTGAACACGGCCAGGTGAGGGTCAGCGCCCGGCGGTGCCACAGAGACTGGCACGGAGACGGCGTTCGGGGACACAGGCAGAAGGAAGAGGCCCATGGAGCACTTGAGGCGCCCACACAGAATCCCACCTTAAAGTAGATCTTGAATAGCTGATTCACCAGGAACAGCATGCCCCACTTCTTGGAGTCCTCGATGCCAGCCCGACTACGGGAAAAAACTCTTTCAGTTACACAGGAGATGAATATTTATAAATCACACACACACACAAATCTGCCTCAACAAAATTAATACCCTGAGATAAAACCCCACAGCTCAAGCCGTGCCCGTGACAACCTGAGAGTGGAGGTCTAAGCACCAGTTACCACGGGGACACCACAAAGCACGTGGGCCACCGATGACTGCCTCGTCCACAAGACGTCTGTTGATTTCAACGGGACATGTGCTCGCTTATCCTGAGGACACGAGGAACTACGGAAATACATCACAACACGGAGAGAGACGCAGTGCATGCAGTCACCCACGGAGACTGGAAGTGTGGCGAGGGTCCGCCTGGGAAGGGGACAGCGTGGTGACGATGTCCTCGGCCTCAGGAAGAGTAGGGTCACACACGGGTACACACTTGCCAAGATACAGTTAAGATCTGTGTGAATTGCTGCTGGTGAATTTCACCTCGACGACAAAGGAGAAGCTGTGGCATTTCGGGGCGTCTCTGATGGACGCGTCACCTTAGGGTGCGCCAAGAAGGAGGAAAAGAAAGAAAGAAAACCGCCAGACGCACAGATGGAAAGACACGTGAACGGACAGCCTGAAGCACGTGCGGTAAACGCCAACAGTGCACGTGGTGGGTGTAAGGCGCTCCCCGTGGAGTTCCGTCCACACAGTCAGACACCTGAGCATCTTCACGACGCCATGTTCAAACACCACGCACAGTGGCATCGGCCGCGTATCTGCGCCCTGCGATGGCTCTTCCCGGGTGCAGCTTGCACACCCACAGACGGGATGCCGGAGAGGGCGCCAGCGGCAGGCCGCCTGCACACTCAAAATACCCAGGGCGTGGGGTCAAAGCTTACGGAATAAACACGCCAGTATGGACCTGCAGGCCACTCACAAGCCAGGGACACAGAAACCCTCCCTAAGACCGTCCCTAAGATCCTTTCCATATAGGAATTCTCAGTGTGAAACTGTAGGCAGCATTTAACACCAAAGTCCTGCTCCGTGACAGCGGCCTGCTCCTCTAGGACTCTTGTCACTCACTAGTGCTATGACCTCAAATCAACACGGAGACGACGAACACTGCTCTGCCCGCCTCGGAGGGCAGAAAACAAAACACTCTGTAACCCCTGTGACTGGTCTCTTCAGGAGACACTCAGGAAGAAACCCTGGGGGGTCTCAGTCCCTGAGGCCCTGCCCACCACTCTGCAAAGCCAGCGTGCCCCCCCCTCCGCCGCGGCCCCTGCACACTCAGCACGGTACTGGCCGTGCTGCTGGGCATGAAGTCACCCTGCTGTGGTGTTCATTTGCATTTCCTTGCTAAGGATGTTGAGCACCTGTTTGTGGGTTTACTGGTCATTTGTCTATCTTTGCAGAAATGTCTGTCCAGGTCCCTCGCCCACATAAATTGGATTACTTATCTTCACATGTTCTGGATACAGGCTACCGTCAGCTACATTATTTGCAAATGTTTTCCCCATTCTACAATTGTTTTTCACTTGTTGGATGGCATCTTTTGAAACAAAGGAGTTTTTAATTTTGGTGAAGTCTGGTTTATCTATTTTTTCTTAGATTACTGTGTTTTGGGTGTCACATCAAGAAAGCCAGTTATCCCACAATAAGGGTGTACAGCTCGAGAGGGGAACACAGGGCACCAGTGTTCCTGGAATCCCAGAAGAGACAGAATGCGGACAAAAGGGAGTGGAAAAAAGGACACAACGGTCACCTTTGGGAGGTGACAAAACACATCAGTGCACAGATCCGAGAAGCTCAATGCACCATAACTGAGAGGAGTATGGAGACACGTGGGCCCATGAGTCACACGACGGGAGACCCAGAGAGGAGGCGGTGTGACCAGAGGCGAGCGCGCGCCCCGCACCGGGAGCACAGGACGCCCGGAGGCGCGGCCTGCTAGAGCGCTAACAGACAAAGCGGTCTACCTCCATGCAGCACACGGAAAGGAGACAAAGGGAAGACGGGGAGTTCAGCGTCCACAGACCTGCAGTCAGCGCAAGCCGCGGCAGCATGCTCCCTGTGGACGGGGCTCACGCCAGGTGGAAATGCAAGGGGCAAGAGGAAAACGCTCCAGAAAGGCTGTGCCACGCAAACGTCACACACGACCTCCTCTCTCTCACTTCCTGGACACAGCAGCGGACTATCTCAGCAAATCGGAACAAGCATGAGGTCCGCACACACACGGGAGGAACACAAACATCAGCGGCCGGCATGCCTGCCTCCGAGGCCATACTCACGTGTCACTGGCACAGACGCGGAAGCAGCTCATCAGCAGCTCGGCCGCCTTTTCCAGCATGTCCCCGACTTTGCTCTTCCCTTTCTTTACCAACTGCTGGTCTGCCTGATAGAGCACAAACATTCATGTTTAATTTCCTCTGGATTCCTTAGAGAGAAAGAAACTTCCAGTGCCGCTAGACGCAAAAGTGGCTACAACCAAGGTTCAAAGGCCCAAGCGGCTCTGGTGAAATCTTCTGGTTGATGCTACTATTGTTAAAAATTGAGACATCAATAGCATACCCTGACTCTTAAACAAATCAACTCTCTTCGACCAATTCAAGCTAGTAAGTCAGCCTGTTCTCTACATCCAGGGCACGGAGCCCGTGCCGCTCCACAAGCCTTTCCTTTACGGGCTCATGTTCTGCCCCCACCTACAGCCAGTTAAAACCCCGAAACACATTTCCAACAGACACCAAAGTCATCACCAGCTTCGACTCTCCCCTTGTTTCTGGGACCCGTTTGCTCCCGCTCACACCCTCTAACATAGGTTCTCAAAGTACGGTCTACGCAGCCCCGAAACCTTCAAAACACTTGCACGTGATCCACGTGGTCAAAACTACCGTCATGAAACCCCAACAGCCGTTATTTGTCTTTTTATTGTATTGTCATTTGCACTGATGCCAGCACAGCGGTAGGTGAAACGGTGGGAGCCTTTCCAGCGACACCAAACGGACGTTGTGACACCACATCCCTAATGTCACCCCGTGAGGTCCTTCAGTCAACCAGTAACACTAAGTTCCCTTTAAACCGTCCTTGACGACACAGTAAATACGAAATCCTGGTTCCTGAATATCATATATCTAACTTTCTTTGAGCCGAGATGACAGCATGTACAAAGAACGTCGGTCTTCTCCAGGAAGAGCACTTGGGAATCTGCTGGAGTTGCCAGCCAGCACATGGAACCAGCGACAGACAGGCGAGCAAGGGGGTCCAGGTGACGGCATCTGAAGGACCATTTGCTCGAAATTCCAAGCAAACAACTGACAGTATTTGTGACCAATGACATCTGTCATTGCTTTCAAAACAAAACAAAACAGAGTTTTGGGTAACTTGTATCAACCACCATGACCTTGGCAGCACTGATTACTTCAAAACTTTCTGGACAAAATCATTGGAGACACTAACAAATGGAGTCTGTCTGGTTTGGGGTTTTTTTAACACAATGAAACACGTCCACATCTGGAACATCTCAGTAACTCAGTGAACAAAAACTTTCCAAATGGCCAACGTCTGATGCTACCAGGTCACACGAGAGCACACAGGCCATCCCGAGAGCAGGACACACCGGCGGATTCCGACACAACAGTACAAGATGCTTGCTGCTAAGCTTCGGAGGCCACAACATAACTAACCCTGACCACCACTTCCTGGAACTCTGGTACGGCGGAACAGAGTAGCCACAACGATCTGATACCCCTCTCCTTCCCATCCACACCTGTGGGAGGCCAGCCTGTCTTCACACGTTCAAGCAGGCAACACGCCGCAGCACCATGCCTGAAGGACACGGGGTCAGGTGGCTTCTCTAAGATTAAAATGTAAAAAATCCAGCACTCTTCTCTGCACAGTTTGTTCATTTGGAAAACACAGTTACTTTTTAGTTAAGATGTCACTTACATTACCACATAAAAGGCTTATTATTTTAGATGAATATTTTTTAAATCCCAGTGAAAATGTTTTAACGCGGTAAATACACGTGGACACATAAACAAAGCTCTTCGGAGCCTAGATAACTTGCATTTAAGTCACACTGTCCGTTCCAGAAGTTTCCATCACAGTTCTTTACATCTTCTGCCTCTTCGCCGAGACCATCTGTTTCCACGTGCTTCAAACGTGTTCGTGACTGCACCGAGGCTTCGCTATGACGGCCGGGGTGCGAGCCAGTCAGGGAATTCCAACATTTGGGGTTTGTGGATCATCCCAGGCAGTGGACGCCACGCTGGTGGGGAGCTGCCGCCGGCTGGGCTGGGTCTGGCTCCCCAAGGGCCTTGCTGAAGGGCTGGGGACGGGAACAGTCTGGGTGGCTGTGGCAGGGACTGCTGAAGACGTCTGTGCTCCTGGGCTGCCTGCTCCTGCTCTCCTTGGGGCCTCTTCGTCTCTGCCTGTCGGCCTTCCTGGACCTGAGGCTTCTGTGGGACCCGGTCCAGGATAGGAGGCAAGGACACGCAGGAGACTGCCACCTGCTGCTCTGCAAGCCGTGCTGGCTTCAGAATTCCCAGCAGGATGGAAAGGAAACTGTACCTATTCCATCTTGTTCAGAATGGGAAGTTATAATTTTTAAAACCACAGAGGTGTGTTAGGACCAAGTTCAGAACTGCCGCTCCCCAACTGTCTTATGCTGACCCCGCAAGGGCAAACCGATCCCAAAAGATCCAGGGATCCCCAGCTGCTGCCGGGACTGACGTGAGGGTGGGATTCTTCGAGACAGGGGACAGCCACACCTTAACCGTAAAGGAGAACCCAGAACTGCTCGTGATACCGCCTTGCCCCTTTCTTTATAACACGCACAGAAAAACTCCCTCTACACCCACAACGTGAACACCCACCAGCCCAGACAGAACAATCAGTCCAGCTACCTCCTGCCCTTCGGCTCTCTACACCAGGTACGTGCTAACCCACACCCTAACCCTCAAAACTTTTGGAAGATGACATGAAATTAAGCAACAGAAACTGAGTTTGAGTTTTAAAAGAATAGTGACAAAAACTGAACTTACATTATTGGCAAATATTCGAAGGTCAAGTGCTACAGCATACATGACAGGCAGAGCCCTGCGAGGCAGAAAAGCAAGTCTGTTGGAAGAGGCCACGAGGTCCGACATTCCCTTCCCAACACCCAGGGCTACCATCCAACCACAGGGGGCCATCACCCCTCCAGGAATCTGGCGGCTCCTGCTGCCTTCTCACCTCCTGTCAAGGCAGGCTGCGGCGCCAGAGCTTCCTGACCAACACTGACGTGCTCTTCACCCACTGCCCCGGACCTCCCCAGAGGCCTAGGTCCTGGAGCGTCCAGGGTCCTCAGCCCCAGACAGCACCTCCTCACGCTGTTCAGGGCCTTCTGCTTCCCCTCCACTATTCTCCGAGCAGCTCAATCAAAGCAAGATGTGGTTTACTAAGGCCTACCACCGTAACAGGATCCAGAAAACGTAACAGACAAGAGGTCATTAAAGGATTTTTTTAATTTAGCTGGTGGAATTGGATTCATGTATAAGACAGGTCTTCACTTTTAAAGAGGAACTTTGTTTTTGTTTTTTCGGTAAAAGGTACTTGCAAGCCTTCAGTTATTTTAGTATACACAAAAGTCCAGTATTTACCTACAGTTAGTAAACCATAAAATCAAGAGTCAGTTTATCAAGGGTTACACGTACTCACTCTAGTCACTCCATGTGACCTGCAGTTGATATGCCCTTTCATCCAAGTTAAAATAAAAAATCAGCTCAAAATTGACAACTGACAAACATTTTGGGGTATGGAAGGTCTGAAATAAAACAAGGCCTCACATTCATGTGGACACACGGCAGACAATCTGGTTGGTCTGCCACATAATGTTCACACTGACCATTAAAACTCCACTATCCACACTGGTATCTTCCTATGTCGACACATGGCAGTCAATATCCACGCATAAAACACAACACGTATTAAAGTTTTAAAAAGCTGCTGCTAAAAAAAAAAAACCCAAAAAACAAAACCCTGCCATTTGCCAGTTTCCAGTTATTTCTGTTCATACTTACCAGTTTTCTTCTTTGTGGGCTTGAAATGCACGCAGGAATGATGTACTATATTAAGGAAGAAACAATGTACAAAATCTGAGGTAATGCTACAAATGATAAGAAGAAATACGAAGGATTCTAAATTTTAAATTTAGGAGATTATACATCACAGAGGCAAGTTTTGGAAGGAAAAACATACAAATTACAAGTATCTGGACATCATTAGGTATTAATAAATATTTACTTTACACGTGCGTTTTCCAAAGTAAGAGACTATGTTAAGATTTTCTTAAATGACAACTTCAAACATTTTATTTGGTTTTTCTGAATCCAGATAATCACATATATAATAGCCTTTAGAATCTGTAGTATAAAGTTTATTTCCTTGATTACAGAATTCTTAAATTCAAAGACCAAGCTAGTTAGTAACCAACTCTCTCCTTTGTACATTTAAACAAGCTGAAAAATAAGCAAACTAAAAATCTAGAGATACACGTTGAACACTCAACATTCACTGACTGAGGCCTCAGCTAGGGGATACCACTTACATGATCCGAATCAGACACTGGCTGGACTAAAGTCTTTAGTGACCACACTTCAGTGACGTGTGAAGTCCACTCTTGTCCATCTATGCCTGGAGTATGAAGCGCTCCTATTTCGACAAAGGGACTAACTAGTCCCTGTAGCTGTACTTGATACTTTAAAGGAAATACCACTGTTCACAACAGAATTAAGTAAAACACTTAAGTGTCAACTGCGTTCTTCCTCATTGGATGACAGTCTTAAGGCCCAAGATACATTTAAGCACCTGAATGAAATAGCTAATCGTGTTTCTCTTCCTGAAGTCAGTTTCAATTCCTTTCTAGTTAAAGGTGTGAATGAAAGTGGCCCGATGCCTCCAGATCTTGAACCCCAGTGATAACTGAACCGTGACACAAGCGACAAAGATATTGGACGATGACGGTCTGGCATCTGTACGCCTCGATGAAGTCATGGTTCCCCACCGCGTAAGTGCACCTGCAACGGAGACAAGACGGGCTGGGGACCCGGGAGCAGGGCCTGCGAGTGAGCCCCGACGCCCCATCCCAGACACCAAGCACGCCGCTCACCCTGCTACAAGCTACAGGAGCTGGAAGGAGGATAAGAAACACACCAGTGACGTCTGAACTGGAACGGGCTGGTGGAAGAGGAAACCCACAGGACACTCTGGAGCACTGCTCTCCAGCCCCAGGACGAGACCCTAACTGCGAAGGTTTTCAGTGCAAGCACTGGGCACGGACGAGCACGGCCCCGCCACTGCAGCCACAGGCGGGGTGCTCGCACCGGACGCCCGCTGGGCAGGGTCAGCAGCAGTCACGTCATCACCACATCTTAGCCCCAACACAGCGCACAGAGCCAGTAACGGCGGGGAGCCTCACACTACCAGGAGCCCAGTGGCACCCCGGTTTCTCCAGAGATTTCCCAGGGCTCACGCGGGCCCTCCCCACCCCAAGCCCTGGAGGCACACAGGCAGGAGGGCGATGGAATGCCTCCTGCTTCAGGACATCTGGCTTTGCCCGGCCCAAACCTCCAACGGTGAAAACAGCAGATATGAGATGTCACTGAGAAGCAAGTCTTTCGTGTGCTTTGCGCAGCACTAGCCCCATTCCCGGCAGGGCAAAGAGATGAAAACATAGGCATGTTTCCACAGAAAACACAAAATGAATGGCTAACTGGGGATGGGCATTAAGGAGGGCACGTGATGGAACGAGCACCGGGTGTTAGATACGACTGATGAGTCACTGAGCTCTACCTCTGACACTAACAATACACTGTACGGTAACTAAACTGAATTTAAATTAAACAAACAGTACCAAAAAACCAATGCGCTTTTCTTTTCAAAGCAAATTATTGTTTCAAGTCTAAGATGATGTGGTTTTTTAAAAAGATTTTTATTTATTTATTTATTTTAGAGAGAGTGTATGCGTGAGTGGGGGGAGGGGCAGTCTCAAGCGGACACCCTACGGAGCACAGAGTCCGCTGTCGGGATCCATCTCATGACCCCGAGACCGTGACCTGAGCCAATCCAAGAGTCAGAGGCTCAACCGACTGAGCCACCCGGGCGTGTCTCAAGGGTAAAATGAGGTTAAATCAAATCCCTAGTTGATTCAGCAATTTCCAGATTTGCTTTATTTTTCTTCCTCCCCAGGGGGTTACCTTAAATGAGCAGCAAACATTTCATCATAAGGAG
Organism: Ailuropoda melanoleuca; assembly: GCF_002007445.2. Lineage (NCBI taxonomy): Eukaryota > Metazoa > Chordata > Mammalia > Carnivora > Ursidae > Ailuropoda > Ailuropoda melanoleuca. Next base: position 140,713,987 of record NC_048224.1, read on the forward strand.
GTTCCAAAACCTGCTGACACTTCTCTTCTGGGGATGCCATCTAAACGATAAGAGGAAAAGTGGCAAAAATAAAATTAAAACGCAGCAAAAGAATGCAACGTGAAGAAAGAAATTTACACGAACCTGTTTCAAAAGACCATTCGCTTTAGGATTAAGGGGAAGAGCGGACGCTCGGCACTGGTGCTCTCACACGTACGTGTCTCCACGGCCTGTGACAGGCGCGGCACAAACACACCTGCTGTGCCTACCACAGTCCAAGAGACGCTCCGGGCACTTGCGCGTAGACCTTAGTATCTGCCCGCCGGTCGGTGAGGAAACATTTACAGAGCAGCTACTCTGTGCTCCGTCAGGAAGGCGGCGTGAGTGACAGGTGATGCCATGTCAGGAACCCCCTCCTCCCCTCCCGGGGACAGAGCCACCCACTCGACATAACAGTCCCCGCTCCCCCGTCCCTGGTGGAGCACCCAACGCAGACAACGGCCTCCAGTGGATGGAGCGCCACCTCAGAAGGCCAACGGGGATCAGCCCTGGCTCACAAAGGGAGGACACGGCCGCCCGCGGTGCTGCGACGGGACGCACACACCACCAGCTGACGAGTGTCTGGCCAGCGAGCCTGCGGCACTAACCTCCACTTGCAGCAACGGTTTTGAACACTGTAACACAAGACAGCCGCCCAGGGAACCCAAGACTTTAAGAAGAGCCTGCTCCTACCCCTCAAACCGGTTTCTGTGGTCTGCGGTGCAGCCTACACACTGCCAAATGTGATCTCCAACGTACAGAGCTCCTACTTCTTTCAAAAGAAACACTGCCCCAACAGGACCACATTCCAGTATCACCATGGGAGCCAATGAGGAAACGGGACTTCCCAAAATGCCAAGAATACTTTCTGTATAAGACAGGGCTTGCATATCATTTATCCGCTAAATCAAGGACACTTATGGTGTAGGGCAGGGTTTGGCAAATGCTTTGCATAAAGGGCCAGATGGTAAACACTGCTGGCTTTCCAAGCTATAGATCTCTGCTCACCGAGCCGGCTACACGTCCGTGGCCCAGAGAGCCCAGGAATGGGCACACATGGCTCTGCCCCACTAGGCTTTACTTATAACAGGACACAATTGTGGGCTTTAGGGACAGACAGGCCTGGGCACAGCCTAGCCCACCGGCGGTCTAATGCATGACCTTGGACAACCCTGCTACACTGCATGTCTGAGGCTCAGAGGGTCACGAGGGAGTTAAGTACAGAGCATGAGACACAATCTCAGCCTCGAACACATGTGCTCAACAAACGAACTGAATTACAGACATCATAGATGGACTTCAAATTTTCAAAAGAGTGGCAATATTAGTTTCCTCCTGACTTAAAACTCTCAGCTTCTCTTAGGAAGCCAGTCACCCCGGAGCCTCTCAGACACCTGCGGGCGTGGCCTGTTTGCCCACCTGAAGCCGTGGATTGGCAACATGAGGGTGCTTGAAAGACACCAGCTCCGCACAGGATGCCCCGTCTCTGGTGTCGATGGCTTCATAGACCTGAAACATTTGAAAAGAGATAAGCAGAGTAAAAAACAAACCAGTTTGCCCTCACAGAACCTAAACGACACATCGTACGCCTCCAAAGTCCACCTTCCAGACTCCGGAGGAGCCAGAGCAAGGACACAGAAGAAGCCGGGCTCTCGGCAGCGGCCAACGAGCACCACGTTTCAGGAGGCAAAGAAATAGGTGACTTATCTCTAGAAGCAGCAAGCAACCAGGGTAAGCCAGTGGTTATTAAGGAAGGCATGTTATTTTAGTTTTACTTGGTCATACGGACACTTGAAAATTCACTCATAAAGCTTACGGGGTAAAAAAAGAACTTAAAAACCACATTCCACTCAACCTACACATGAACTGAAACAGGGAAGGGCAAGAGCTAAACAGATGGTATCACAGTCACGCCAAAGCACAGCTGGGTGCCGTGAGCAAGAAGTCAGTCGATCCATCGGTGATGATGCGCTTTGTCCACAATGTGCTCTGTTGTTAAGCAAACAAAAACAATAAAACAAAACAAAACACACACACACACAAAACCCAAAACAAAACACAAAAAAACCCCAAAGTCACAGGAAAAGTGTCTAACTCGATCTGGGAGGAAAAGAGAAACCACGTGTGACACATGAGCACAGGAAATGCCAGCCCTGGGCACGCGGGGTGCAGGCTGGAGGCTCAGGAGGCTTTTACAGGTTTCTGTCCTGGGGGCCTGTGCTGCAGCAGACCTCTGTAATTAGAAAACCAAATGACGTTTGAAGATTTACCAAACAAGAACAAAGAAATCCGAACAAATGGGCAGAGGAAGCCACGCATAGAGAAAGTCGCGCACACAGCATGATTTATCTATGGTGGGATGAGCTCTATTTTATGCCCACGTGAGACTCCAGTCAGGGAAGACACGAAGAAGGTGCAGACTGCACACCCATGGCAGGCGCTCACGTCACTTCCCAGCTGCAAGATGCACCCCCAGAAGCGGCTAAGTGTGGCAAGGGAGGCCAGACTAGCCGCGACCAACAACAGAAAGCGACTGGAGCTCCCCGACACTGCGGGTGAGAAGCGGCCAGGTCGGCCCTCGAGGGACGGCACGCACCTGCTCTACCCCCAACCCAGTAACCCTACACCCCGGCATCTGCGGCCGGAGAAATGCATCCAGGTCCCGGGCTGTTGTACCACTTAGGGCATCAACTGGGAAAGTTTACACCACCTCACCTAAGACAACGGACGTGATCAAGGCTCTGCCACTTGACTCTCCAACAAACCCACAGAAGCACGTGCGTTCTGAGCCAGCAATCCCACTTCCAGGATTTACCTTACAACAAGAAACAAAAGATACCTGTGCAGGGCTGTGTGAGGCTGCGAAGGATCACAAAACACTGGTCCCATTGCTGCTCTTACCTCCAGGAAGCAGATAAAGGCCGCCAGAGCTCCAGTCACAGGAAGTGCCAAAGGAAAGAGAGACAGGAACAGACCGTGGACAAATCTCAAGGAACTGGTGCGCAGCTCAGGGGACACTAGGCCACAGCCACCCAGTCACCTTCAGTGGCTGTTAGCACGTCGTGGCCTTTCCGTTTAAGCAGCCCCCAGGGGACCATGCGGCCGGACTCCAGGGGAGCCTGTCTGGCAACATCTACATGGTGTCCCTGCAGGCCTGGTCCAGAGACTGCAGAGCTCGTCAGGTGCAGCTCACTGACTCTGGACACACCCAGGGAAAGCTCTCTCCTGGCCACTGCTAGTCACCTGGTGACCTCCTGGCTCTAAGCTGGTAGATGGAGGTTGTGGGGAGGGGGAAGTTACCTACTCTTGGAACTTGTAATTTTTTTATTTTTTAAGTCATCTCTATACCCAACGTGGGGCTTGAACTCACAACCCTGAGATCAAGAGTCACATGCTCCACCGACTGAGCCAGCCAGGAGCCCCCAGAACACGTAATTTCTTAAAAATACAGGGGCGCCTGGGTAGCTCAGTCAGTGAAGCATCTGCCTTCGGCTCTGGTCATGATCCCAGGGTCCTGGGATGGAGCCCCATATCGGGCTCCCTGTTCAGTGGGGAGTCTTACTTGTCCCTCTCCCTCTGCCCTCTCTCTAGTTCATGCTCGTGCTCCATAAAATAAATACATCTTTTTTAAAAATGTTTAAAAACATACATTTACTAGCTCCATCTGCTAACAAGGCCTTGAAGTAATGACTCCCCCACCCCGACCCTCACCCCCGTGGCAATGAGTACACCCGGCACTGCTTCGTTTCCTAAGCTCCACTACCATGAAGAGGAACCAGAGCTCCCTGGAGAAAGGACTGGTCCAGTGCTGGGATAGGGAAAGAAGTCCATGAGCTTGGCATGGATATTACTATGCCAGAAAGCAAAGCAGAGCTCAAGGAAGGAGAGAGACATGTAAAAAAGCCCCAGAAACCAGTCTGAAGGAGCTCTTCGTGGCCAAATCTGGACAAGTTGAGCTTCAAAAATAGGGAGAATGATCTTATTATTAGTTCTGGATTATAACTTGGCATTAACAACAATCTATGATACTTTTTTTTTTTAAAGATTTTATTTATTTATTCTACAGAGATAGAGACAGCCAGCGAGAGAGGGAACACAAGCAGGGGGAGTGGGAGAGGAAGAAGCAGGCTCATAGCAGAGGAGCCTGATGGGGCTCGATCCCACAACGCTGGGATCACGCCCTGAGCCGAAGGCAGATGCTTAACCACTGTGCCACCCAGGCGCCCCTATGATACTTTTTAAAAAGGAACACAGGGAAAAGCATTTTTAACAGATGAAGCTAACAAACATAGAGCGAGATAATCACCACTGGGCAAACATTCATGCGATAACCCACTTGGGAAAAGACCACGAATGAAAGCTGAAACCACAGCGGAAAGGGTGTGGGGCAGAATGTTCTCAGGCTCTCACAGTCCATCCAACAGATTATGAATCAGTATGATGGGAAAAGGTCCCTGGACGCTGGAGCGGGCAGTTAGGGGCACTGACGCAAGCCTCCTGACGCTGCAGGCCATCTACGCTAGCCAGGTCCACCCAAACCTACTCACTCGAGTCAAGTAAAGGCAGATGGTGACACAGCCACGAGTCCACTGCCTAGGACATTTGTAAAAAGCTGTCATAAAGTAAGTCCGCTCCCAGAAACTGGCAAGAGGGCTCTTCTAGAGGAAAGACTAAAGAGCAAGACCACCACGCTCGGAGTGTGACCTGACTGGGCCCTGCAGGTAACAGAGAGGCGCCCAACAGGCCCGTGGGTGGATGCAGGGCACAAGCACCGACGGTACACTTCTTGGCTATGCTAAAGGCCCTGCAGCCGGACCGCAGTGCTGCCTCAGTCCCACAGGAAGGGCCTTGGCGGCAGCGACCTCCTTTCAAACGGTTCAGGGGAGAGAGGCACGCGTGCCCGGAGGGAAGGACATGGAAACGTGGTGCGCCAGCTGAGGGTGTCCACGTCTTCCATGTTCTCCGTTCAACATTTCTGTAGCTTTGAAAATTTTCACAATAAAAAGCTGGAGGAGAATTACAATTTTAAATGTGGATAGTTTTTAAAAAGTAACTTGCCGTTTGACATAAGCATTTGTAGAATGGACAAAAGAATGAAGTAAAGGCCACCAAACAAAAGAATACCAGCCCTCAAAGAGACACTAGGAATATGGAGCAGCTCCAGCTCGGGGTGAAGCACAGCTGACCCGCCTAGCAGGTCTGAACCTAGGCTTTTTACAGCAGAATGCTACAAATGCATTTCCTCCTCCTTACGACTTTCTTAGTAATATTTCCTTTTCTCAAGCTAACTCGGTTGTAAGAACATAGTATAGAACACAACACAAAAAGCAGGGTAATTAACCATCAACAGTATGGTATCGGTTAAGTTTTTGGTGACCCAAAAGTTGTATGTGTATTTTCAACTGCACAGGGGTCAGTTCCTCTAATCCCCACATTGTTCAAGGGTCAACTATACATGCAAAATGATCTTTTCCTAATACAATTTTTAAAAGTAGAATATTTGAGAAAAATGTTAAGGTAAATTAATTCAACCTGTCCTCTCCAAACAGAAACCAAACTGGAGGCATGTTGAAGTGCCGAGCACTGATATCCCAGCTACTGCCCACCATTAGGAAGGACGGCCCTCCTTGGGTCTCTCAAACCAGTGTGCTGGCCCCACAAGGCCCTAATCACTCACTCCTTTACTCAGGCCACTGTTCAGGACTGTTTATAACTTTAAGAAATGAAAGCAGTGTCTCCCCCCCCATCCCTAACCCCAAGCAAAAAGGAGACTTGCTTGCTCACAGCCTGCTACAAAATGGGTGGATTCCCCAAATTCAGGATTTCTCTCTTGGATGCAAGTGCAGTCACCCTTCTGGACCCACTGGGTCCACAGAAACTGGCAGGCTGACCCCACACTGCCAGCTGCACTGAACTGAGGTACAGACCCTCGGTCTTTGACCCAGGAGTGCATGTGTTCTGCCTGTGTCCAAGAAATGAACAAGAAAACTCAGAAACTTATGAGACTAAAACCAAACCCCTGACCTGATAGCTATTAGGAAGCGAGCACAGAGAAGAAAGTAAATGAAAGACCTACGACTTGTCCACAGGTAGCTGCTGGCTGAGGATGCTATAAGCACGAAATAAAGAATGCGTCCAAACCGAGAGGGTCACTGAGATTCAAAAACAGTACCCGTTGGACCCTGAGAAATAAGTAGGTTCTGACTAGGACAGGAAATGGTGGTTGAAACCTAGGTTCACAGAGGCAAGTGTGCTTTGTGTTAAGGGCACGGACTCTAAGGCCAGAACGTCTGGTCTGAATGTGATACTTACTAGCCCAGTGACCTTGGAAAGCCACCGCACCTTCTCTGTAAGATGGGGCTTGCAACGGGCCCACCTCCCAGAAGTGGTAATAAGGAGCTATGCACACGACCATGGTTGGTTCTCAGTAAGAGTCCAACAAGCACTGGTGGTTACTCCTCCCACCACCTCAACCACTTAGTCAAACAACACTCCTCTGAGAATGTGGGTGATGAGGGAGCAGAAGGGCAGCTGAGGACAGGCAGAAGCTGACACCCCACAACCCTGCCCCACGGGATATATGTGACATTCCTCAGGCACTCCTGGCTGCCCTAAAGGAAAAACAGTTAAACAAGAAATAGCTATTGAGGGGCGCCTGGGTGGCACAGCGGTTAAGCGTCTGCCTTCGGCTCAGGGCGTGATCCCGGCGTTATGGGATCGAGGCCCCACATCAGGCTCCTGCTATGAGCCTGCTTCTTCCTCTCCCACTCCCCCTGCTTGTGTTCCCTCTCTCGCTGGCTGTCTCTGTCAGATAAATAAATAAAATCTTTAAAAAAAAAAAAAAAAAAAGAAATAGCTATTGATCACAATCACGCCTTCCCCTGAAGGCATTCCTGCCATAAAAGACCCTGTAGAAGGGATGCCGCCATCCCTCCCCTTCTCCTTTGTATCCTAGGCTACAGATGGGTGCCTGGTGAATGGACTAAAATACCATGCCATGCTGTCGAATAGACTAAAATGCTCGTGCCATGCAGTCCTATGCCCTGAAAGCTGTGTTATTGCCCTGCCACTTTTAACCCATGGAAAACAAGAGAAGTAAGGGAGACATTACCCAATTTCATAATTTAAGTAGTGGAGGACATTGACGGAAAACAGTAAAATTGAAATCCACCACGGTCTAAGTGACATTCCAATACATGTGGTCTTTACAGCCAACTTCCCTGGTAAATCGAAATTAATTTAATTTAATCAGGTACTGGGTTCGGCCAGCTGAGTGGAGGTCCTGCGGCCAGAAGCAACTAGACCAGGGATGTGAAGGGGATCACATTAGATCAATCAGGAGGAAATCTCACATGGGGATCTGAAGATTGGCAGCTGTCCTGGTGACTTAGGTGGCTGTCCCATGCCCAAGACAGACAACTTCATATAAGGACAGAAGAAAAGAGAGGGCATCAAGTCTCTCTGAGTCTTATTACCATCCCAGCCAGGGTACTGACTTCCAGCCAAAAGGCAGGCTTTCTCCTCCCCATCAAGTAGCCATGGGCTAGAGGATTGCAGCCTGAGCAATCAACATGGAAGTGTTCCAATAAAACCGTACTCCTTGAAGAGCCCCTGGAATGAGAGTAAAGGAAGAGGAGAGAAAGGACTCACCAAGCTTGCACCGAAGCTCAGAATCCAGATGAAGACTCAGAAGCCCCACATTTGGGTGCCAAATGATGGGGTTTTAGAATATAGGTGAGGTTCAGTGGGGGTGCGGTCCAGAGCTGATGACCAAGAAAAACTGAGACGTCTCTGGTGCGAAATGGTGGTTTACTAAAGCACGGGGACGGGACCCACGGGCAGAAAAAGCTGCTGCCCCGGGGTTGTGAGGGTGGCTGATTATATACCATGGAGTTGGGGGAGGTAAGGAAAAGGGAGGTTTCAAAGGATTTTCGTCCGTTAGAGAAGACTCACAGGACTGGCCTTGCCATTGTCAAGTTCAGGTGGTTTTTCCCTGTAGCGAGGCTTTAAGAGCAAGATAGGAGCTTCCTGGAGGAACATTACACTCCGCCCACTTCAAGTATCTACCAATGGGCTGCAGATTACAAGGACATTTAATTGTGTCTACATTCCCTCCTGGAAGCTGGGTTATTGTTAGAAATGCTTTGTTCTTGTAAAATGCTAAGACTTTAGTAAACTGAGAAAGACTCAAGTCTTGCAGGATTGTAATCTCTATAAATTAACTGTTTTTCCTTTAGGCAGCCAGAACTGCCTGAGGAATGTCACATATATCCCATGGTGGGGGGTGGCAGCTGTGGGGTGTCAGCTTCTGCCTGTCCTCAGCTTGCCTTCTGTTCCCTCATCACCAATCATTACAGACTATCTCCAACTGCCTCCTAGAGATCTTTACCTGGCTGTCAACAGACACCCTCAACTCAACATGTCCAAAACGCAGTTTGTAAACTTTCGCTTCAAATTTGCTCTGCTCGTCCGTTGCTCTGGCTGGAAACCTGGGACTCATTCTCCTCCCAGAGCCTCAACCATACATTCTTAATCACCAACGGAATGCTTCCTTCAGACATTTTAAAAATCCACTCCCTCTTTTCCCGATCAGCACGGTTCTAGTGCTGGGAATAAGCACAGTTTAGTGGAAAGAATGCCAATTTTGAATCCATAAATGCCCGTTTTAAGTATAGTTCTGGCGTTTGTACGCTGTACGGACAGAATTCCCTTGGAGACGCATTTCCCGAAGGGTTATAAACTGCCACAAGTGAACACGAGGCGTGTCCCAAATGATGGCTGGACTAGCGCGGGCAGCCGGACCACCCGCTGCCTCCACCTCCTCCCTACATCTGTCCCGAGTCAGTGGCTGACCCTCCGCCACGGAGCGTGGCTGACAGGTCCCCGGAGTCCCCTCGGACCCCTCCGCACGTCCCTCTCTCGAGGTCAACGCCCATCGGCGCACCCCCGGGTCCCTGGGAAACACCGTCGGAGCGCCTGCTCAACCGTCTTCGCTTTCCCTCCAGCGGCCAAGGACTCGGGCACAGTGGGCGAACCGACTCGCCCCAGCCCACCTGTTCTCGCCAGCGCCGCCGGGCTCCCGCTCCAGACCCCGCCGACGGCACGTTACCTGCTGCAAGTACTGGTTGATCGTGATGTGCGCCATGGCGGCTCACTCCGCCGGAAGTGCGCGGGGCCTGCGCGCCCGGCCACGGCAGCTTCACTTCCGGCCCGCGGTCCGTCCCGGCCTGCGCACCCCCCGGCCCCGCCTTCCCCGCACGCTGGTTCCGGGGGGAAAGAGTCCGCCGGAGCGTGCGACCCGGACCGGCATGGCGGCGCGTCCGGGCTGAAAAAGGCTGGGGTCTGCGCTACGATACGCCGCCGACCCTCGGCGAGGACGCCTCGTTCGCGCCTCTTGGGTGCTCGGGCTCGCCCGGGGCACGCTGGGCCCCCGGGGCTGACACGGCTTGCGCCCCGCCGCCCCCCCTCGACAGCTGCAAGTTCCACACGGAGCGCGGCGGCCGCGGAGCGGCCCGGGGCGGGGTCGGGGTCGCGCCGGGCCGGCGG